>NC_090052.1:3500069-3552230 GCF_038355195.1 Osmerus mordax | reverse complement strand
TATCCCTCTAATGTTGATTCATCCTGTCTTCCACCTCTCCTTTTGTCCCACCCCGCCTTCCATCAACCCCCCCATAGCCCCCTCACTCTCGCTCTCCCATCCCCCCACTCTCTCCCCCCATCCCCCTGTTCCCCCCGCCCTCCCAGCTCGAACCATCTGCTGACCTCATGTCCTGCTGCCTTCCCTCTCTCCCCTCCTCGTCCTCCCTCCTTCCCCCTCTTTACTTCTCCAAGCCTTCCCTCCACCAACTCCTCTCCCAACTTCTTTACTTTTCCTAAAATAGCATGAGGGAGGGAGAGAAAACAAACAGAAAGACGCCCTTAAGTTTACAGGGACTGGCCGTGGCTGTCTGTACATTACTGGACCCTCCAGCCAACTAGCTAGTTTGTTTGTATGTTTGTATTCAGTCAACCAATTAGCTAGTCAGCTAGCCAGCCAGTAAATCAGCTTGCCTGACAAACCAGTTAGCGAGTCAACCAGGCAGATCCGTTTTTTTCAGTCAGCAAGTGAGCCATCTACTCAGCCAGCAAGTCTGTCTTTAGGGCCCTCAGACATTTTCGATAGAGAACGCACGTTAGCCACACCTCAGCGAATGTGCCCACCACTAAACAAGCGAGCTGTAATTACCGAAGTGGATGGAGGCTGGTTAAAGAGCACTCTTGGAATCAAAATAGAAGAGCTTCTCGCCATGACCACTGCTTAGTGTAGTTCACTGTAGCAACGCAGACAGCTTACAGTTGCAAATGCAGGCACGTGTAAGATACACCGCACCCTATAGCGAGGAAGGACTGTGTGTGTGAAGAAGCGTGTTTAAAGACTGGGTATCAAGTTTAGAGCCCATTCGCCCATCCCCCCCCTCCACCCCGTAAGGAAATATAGAAGTCACATGACATTCTTAGGTTATGAGTCATTGTCTCCACGTATTGGTTTTTCTCTCTCTCTTTTTTTTTCCGCCGCTATTCCTCCGTCTACCGCCGGGCCGCCGCTCTCGTTCTAATCCCTGCATTCTTCCCCCGTCTGTCCGCGCTCTTGTTTTCATCTCGGCCCTGTTGTTCTTTCTCTCTTTCTCCTCTCTTCCATCCCCCCATCCGTCCCTCTCCCCCTTTTCCCTTCTAGACAGATTGATTCCAGATGTTACCAAATTCTTCCCCTTTTCCCTCCCTCTTCCCCCCCCCCCCCCCCTCCTCCTCCCCCCCCCCCCCCCCCCTTTTCAGCTCTAAACTCCTCCCTCCTTCATCTCTCCAGCCTGGTCGAGAGCAGAACAGATACGGTTCCGACTCCAGGCACTCACGGAGGGAACCGCTCGGGTTCCGTCGTGGGTTTCTGGAGAACGTTTCCAAAGCGGAACGTGGTCAAGGACGGCGTTCAACGCTTCCACTCGGTCCATATTTTTTTCCCCTTCGAACCTGCAATCTTTTGGTTGTACAACACACACACGCCCCCACGAGTTGGCTGGTGGACGCGATCCCTCTTTTAACCACCCCGGTTGTGTTGCTGAATACTACTCTTATGCGTTTCTTAGAGCGGGCCCCCAAGGCCGCGGCGCGCAGAGGAGAGCCTTTCCTCGGGGGATGAAGCACGAGGGGAAAATTGGTTCCAGATGAAACAGGATTGGGGAGAGAGGGGGAGACAAAGAGAGGGCTGTTATATGCAGGAGCACAGGGTTGAGGGAGCACACACACACGCACACACACACACACGAACACACTCAACTACAGTCGCCTGGTCGAGCGTATATGTACGTTAGCCTAGACATTAAACATTGCTCAGTTCCAGCTCGCCCCTCTTCTCTTCCCTCTGTGTGCCTTTCTAATATTGTCTCTCTGTCTAAGTGACCTCATCCCCCCTTTCCTTCCTCCCTTTTCCTCCCCGGTCTTCCAGCCACTCCTTCCCTCCTTCATTACCACGTCTGTTTTTGGTATTAGAACATTGACTGGTGAGACAGAATGCTGTGGTCGGGTCTGGTCTGATCCGGAACCAAGCTAAACTAGCGTAGCAGCACAGCGTGGTTGTAGATGCTGAGATGACATGAGAGCAACACGCTAGCTAGCCACGAGGGAGGGAATGCACCCAAGACTGTCGCCATGACACCCTGAGTCAGGAAGCGGCCCTTCAAGCCCAGGCCAAGCAGAGGTCAGGTCAGCGGGTCAGGAAGTTAACCTTCCTAGTTGACCCTCCTTCTGGCACTAGACTCCAGTACGGACCAAGTAAACACTGAATTATCTCCAAGTAGAGACCAAGTAGAAGGAAGTGGAGACGAGGCTATCTGGGAAAATAGTGACCAAGTCAGGCCAGAGTAGAGAGGGACTGTATGAGTAGCCTCAGAGAGGCTGGTTGTGTAATATAGATCTGTGGCTGAGTACTGTGCTGGACGAGCACAGAGACATATTTAGGCCAGACTCCCCCAACCCCCCCCCCCCCCTCTAACACATGTGCAGAGTTGGTAGCAGTGCTCCCTGCTCTCCCTCTCCTCCCCCTATCCTCCCCTCCCCCAATCCCCTTCTCCCATGTCGTCTGTTTGTGACTGAGAGGGCCTGAGTCTCGCCAGGCATGCCAGAATTCTTCCAACAGCAGCCTCCCAGACAGACAGACAGACAGACAGACAGGGAGGTAGAGAGACGGGGAGGTAGAGAGACGGGGAGGTAGAGAGATGGGGAGGTAGAGAGACGGGGAGGTAGAGAGACGGGGGGGTAGAGAGACGGGGAGGTAGAGAGACAGACAGGGAGGTAGAGAGACAGACAGGGAGGTACAGAGACAGACAGGGAGGTACAGAGACAGACAGGGAGGTACAGAGACAGACAGGGAGGTACAGAGACAGACAGGGAGGTACAGAGACAGACAGGGAGGTACAGAGACAGACAGGGAGGTACAGAGACAGACAGGGAGGTACAGAGACAGACAGGGAGGTACAGAGACAGACAGGGAGGTACAGAGACAGACAGGGAGGTACAGAGACAGACAGGGAGGTACAGAGACAGACAGGGAGGTACAAGAGACAGACAGGGAGGTACAGAGACAGACAGGGAGGTACAGAGACAGACAGGGAGGTACAGAGACAGACAGGGAGGTACAGAGACAGACAGGGAGGTACAGAGACAGACAGGGAGATAGAGAGACGCAGACAGTGAGGTACAGAGACAGACAGGGAGATAGAGAGACAGGGAGGTAGAAGAGGCAGACAGAGAGGTAGGAGAGACAGACAGGGAGGTAGAGACACAGGGAGATAGAGACGCAGACAGTGAGGTAGAGAGACGGGGGAGGTAGAGAGACAGGGAGGTAGAGAGACAGGGAGGTAGAGAGACGGGGAGGTAGAGAGACGGGGAGGTAGAGAGACAGGGAGGTAGAAGAGGCAGACAGGGAGGTAGAGAGACAGACAGGGAGGTAGAGAGACAGGGAGGTAGAAAAGGCAAACGGGGAGGTAGAGAGACAGACGGGGAGGTAGAGAGACAGGGAGGTAGAAGAGGCAGACAGGGAGGTAGAGAGACAGACAGGGAGGTAGAGAGACAGGGAGGTAGAGAGACAGGGAGGTAGAGAGACAGGGAGGTAGAGAGACAGGGAGATAGAGAGACAGACAGGGAGATAGAGAGACAGACAGGGAGGTAGAGAGACAGGGAGATAGAGAGACAGACAGGGAGGTAGAGAGACAGGGAGATAGAGAGACAGACAGGGAGATAGAGAGACAGACAGGGAGATAGAGAGACAGACAGGGAGATAGAGAGACAGACAGGGAGGTAGAGAGACAGGGAGGTAGAGAGACAGGGAGATAGAGAGACAGACAGGGAGATAGAGAGACAGACAGGGAGATAGAGAGACAGACAGGGAGGTAGAGAGACAGACAGGAGGTAGAGAGACAGGGAGATAGAGAGACAGACAGGGAGGTAGAGAGACAGGGAGATAGAGAGACAGACAGGGAGATAGAGAGACAGACAGGGAGATAAAGAGACAGACAGGGAGGTAGAGAGACAGGGAGGTAGAGAGACAGGGAGATAGAGAGACAGACAGGGAGATAGAGAGACAGACAGGGAGATAGAGAGACAGACAGGGAGGTAGAGAGACAGGGAGATAGAGAGACAGACAGGGAGATAGAGAGACAGACAGGGAGATAGAGAGACAGACAGGGAGGTAGAGAGACAGGGAGGTTCGACACACAGAGGAGGCCGGCAGGATGGCAAACAGGCAGCCTCTGGTGTCAAAATATCATAGTTTGATTAACTTTCACATGGTTCCATCCCTCCCCCTGCTCCCCCTCTCCACTCTCCCCTCTCCTCCCTCTCTTCTCTCTCTCCTCCGCCGCCACTGAGAACAATGGAGACTGCCGAGGGGAAATGATAGGGGGAGCAAAGAAAAGAGAGGGAGAACGACAGAAATAATTGAATTAAAAGTAATTACGGAGCAATTAACCACAACACACTGGGTTCTGGGAGCACCAGGGTGGATACAAGGGGGGAGGGGGGAAGGGGGCTCTTGTCAACGGAGTGCAATTGTTTTAGTTTGCAGTTGGGGGAAGGGATTGAAGAGGGCATGTGTGTGTGTGGGGCCTAAATGCTTGTGTCTCGCACGTTTTTGGCGTGTGTGTGTTTGCAGGCTTCACAGAGTTGGGTCGTGTTAACTGTATGCCAGCGTTCAGTTTCTCTGACTGGAAAAGGTCAGATATCTCCACTCCCTCTCCTACCCTATTGGCATGTTCATCCATGCTCCTTTTTGCATTACTCTGTTTTTGCTCTCTAAAGGACAGAAGGACAGTGAAGGTTTCTGTGAAATGCTGTTCTAGTTGCAAAGGGAAAGTGCACTTCAGCCGAACAGGGTTTTTTTTTCTACTGTCGAATTTTATCCTGTCAAATTTCTAAATTCTCTCTCTCTTTCTCTCTCTCTCTCTCTCTCTCTCTCTCTCTCTCTCTCTCTCTCTCTCTCTCTCTCTCTCTCTCTCTCTCTCTCTCTCTCTCTCTCCTCTCCCTCTGTCCCTCTCTCTCCCTCTCTCTCTCTCTCTCTCTCCCTCTGTCCCTCTCTCTGTCCCTCTCTCTCTATCCCTCTGTCCCTCTCTCTCTGTCCCCCTCTCTCTGTCCCCTCTCTCTCTGTCCCCTCTCTCTGTCCCTCTGTCCCCCTCTCTGTCTCTTTCTCTCTCTGTCTCTTTCTCTCTGTGTGTGTCTCTCTTTCTCTGTCTCGTTGCCTTTTCAGAACAACGAGCCTTTAACCCCCGGTTTCCATGGCTACCAGCCCCACAGTCAGGTAAGATGACATGCTCACAACTACAAACCTGAGTGGAAATCGTCTGAGATCAGTGGAGAATGCGACTCTGTGCTCGCCTATAGGACCCAGCGAGCCCACATAGCGTCCCGCCTCACACCTGACACGCGGGGCGCCGATGAAGCAAACTGATGGCCCCCGCTCAGTCGTGTTCAGCCCTGAGAGAACATTCCACCGCTCCAGCACCGAGCCAAACGGCTTCGCTCTTCTGCGTCATCAAAGTCCTCCAGATTTGTTCTCTCTCTCTCTCCCTTCTTTGCCTGCTCCCTGGCTGTACTTTTCACTCTCTTGCTCTTTATCTCTCTAACCCCCCCCCCCCCCCCTGTCTGTCTCTCTTCCTTTCTGGCTCCCTCTTCCCCTCGGTAATGAGCACCGTGTGATGAGCAGCGGCGGCCATCTCTGCCCCCCTCCCCCCCTTTTGTTCCTCTCCCTCCATCCCTCTTATCTGTCCCCAGAGCAGAGAGCCGCTCAGCCCGGCGCACAGCAGGGGAGAGGGGGGAGACAGGGAGACCCGAGAAGGAGAGAGAGGGGGAGAGACAGGGAAGGAGAGAGGGGGGGAGAGACAGGGAAGGAGAGAGAGGGGAGAGACAGGGAAGGAGAGAGAGGGGGAGAGGGACAGGGAAGGAGAGAGAGGGGGAGAGACAGGAAGGAGAGAGAGGGGGGAGAGACAGGGAAGGAGAGAGAGGGGGAGAGACAGGAAGGAGAGAGAGGGGGAGAGACAGGGAAGGAGAGAGAGGGAAGGAGAGAGAGGGGGGGAGACAGGGAGAGAGACAGGGAAGGAGAGAGAGGGGGAGAGAAAGGGAAGGACAGAGAGGGGGAGAGACAGGGAAGGAGAGAGAGGGGGGAGAGACAGGGAAGGACAGAGAGGGGGAGAGACAGGGAAGGAGAGAGAGGGGGAGAGACGGGGAGAGGGAGAGACAGGCTCGCTCTGCTTCTGGGTCCAGACGAGGGTGAGGGTCCCGCTCCAACCCGCAGTTCTCTGGCAGGACCACAGGAGGGTGCTGTCGCTCTCCATCCTCCACCTCCTGCCCTCTCTGCCCCCCTCCTCGGCCCCCTCGCGCCTTTCACATCTGATTCACTGAGCAGGCGCTCTCGTCCGAGGCGACGCACGAGTAGTGCTTCCAGAAAGTACAGCGGGAAGGTCAAGGATCAGGAGTGCAGCTCTGCAGTGTTTCAGTTGTCAGTGGCAAGAACGGTCTGGATCTACTGGCTGCCACGTCCATCTCCCCTCCCGTCCCCTCCATTCTTGGAGCAAAAGAGGTGGACAGGAGGCAGGGATGAAGAGAGGGAAGGGGAGGAGTCGTTCGGACAAATCCAACCCCGTCGCCTTCACCCGCCCTGCCTGCTTGGTGTGTTTTGAAGGGGAAGGGCGTGCGCCGCACTCAGGAACAGTCCGTCCTGTATGGAAGCCTAGGGGGCGGTAAAACGCACCTGTAGTCAAACACGCACACGTGATTTGGATGCATGAGAGTGTAGTAATGTGAATAATTTAACAAGTGTCTGACTCGGTGAGTACGTGTGTGTGTGTGTGTGCGTGTGTTTAACAGGTAATATATTCTGCCCCTAAGCACAAAGGAGTCCTGAAGGTTGCTACGGTAACGTGTGCGTTAGCCATGCTAATGTTTAGGAGCCCAGACGCTCAGTTTGGGTAGCAGTCCTGTTCGTGTGTGTGTGCGTGTGTGTCTACAGCCTCCAGGCCCATCTCTGTCTGTGTTTATGCTGATGGTACATCCATAGAGGGTTAGGGTTAGGCTACCCTGCTCCCGGGGGGGGGTGGAGATGTGTCCTCTGCAGGTGTCTACTTGTGTGTGTGTGTGTGTGTGGAGGTGTGTGTGTGTGGAGATGTGTGTGTGTGTGGAGATGTGTGTGTGGAGATGTGTGTGTGTGTGGAGATGTGTGTGTGTGTGTGTGTGTGTGTGGAGGTGTGTGTGTGTGGAGATGTGTGTGTGTGTGTGTGGGTGGAGATGTGTGTGTGTGTGGAGGTGTGTGTGTGTGGAGATGTGTGTGTGTGTGTGTGTGTGTGTGTGTGTGTGTGGAGGTGTGTGTGTGTGTGGAGATGTGTGTGTGTGTGGAGATGTGTGTGTGTGTGTGTGTGTGGGTGGAGATGTGTGTGTGTGTGTGTGTGTGTGGAGATGTGTGGAGATGTGTGTGTGTGTGTGTGTGTGTGTGTGGGTGGAGATGTGTGTGTGTGTGTGTGTGTGTGTGGAGATGTGTGGAGATGTGTGTGTGTGTGTGTGTGGGTGGAGATGTGTGTGTGTGTGTGTGTGTGGAGATGTGTGTCCTCTGCAGGTGTCTACGTGTGTCTGTTTAACAAGCCCAACTTCTGCAGTCCTGCCTGAATCTGTTTTCCCTTCGCTGTGGGCGTAGTCAGGATGGCCACAGTATGGTGATCACACGCGCGTGTGTGTGTGTGTGTACTGCATGTCAGCTCACTTTGTGTGAAGCCGGTGTGAGGTGTACAGTCAGTGAAGGAAGGCTTTGCCATCTGTCATTTGAAAGCACCCAATCAGAGGGCATTGTAGTCTGAAAGGCTGTGATGTTTACCGGCGCCCGCACATTTCTATTCCGTTCCAGTAAAGCATTTATGACTATAGTTGAGTAGCTCAACTCACATATGACGTGTGGGACTTGGAGTGTAAGTTTTTTGTGTTTGTGTGTGTGCTTTCGCACTGTTTAGGAGTGAGTTTGAGCTTGTGATAGAGATGGGCTATCTACAAAGTATTTGTTTGTGTGTGTGTGTGATTTAGGACGCCTGTGTCAGTAGAGCATCAGCGTGTTTATCAGTGTGTTCAGGCGCCGTGCTTTAATCCCCCGATCATCCCCTATTCATCCTCTCATCCTCCTCACTTACATCGTAATCCCCTCATCCCTCGCTCTTTTCACCCCCTCCCTCCCTCCCTCGGCCTCTCTATCCTATCTCTTTCCCGCTATCTCTCACTCGCATCCACGTCCCCCTTTTTCTTCCACCACCACCCGCCCTCCCCGTTATTATGACTCCTCCCTTGCGCCTCTCTCCCCCTGTCCCCCTCTACCTCCTCCTATACATCTCCTCCACCCCCCCCCCCCCCCCCGCCTCCTCCTGTCCGTCCCTCCTCCAGCATGCGCACGTCTCCAGCAGCATTCTGGCGCCGACGCCATGCAGGCAGAATGGAAGATGGGAAGGAGTGAGAAAAGAGAGAGAGGGAGAGAGAGTGTGAGCCTTTACTGCAGTTGTGCGAACGGCACCGCTCGTTGCAGAGGAGCAGGGAATGGAACACGCACACATGGTTGAGGTGAGGAGGGGAGGGGAGGGGAGGAGAGGGGAGGGGTTGGGGGAGGGGAGTTTGTGGGGGCTGCCTACTGGTGGGGTTGACAAGCTGCCATCCAATAAATAAATGATAATAAAAAAAAATAAAAAAGCGCTGCAGTGCGGTGTGGTACAGTCAGGGGAAGGGAGGGAGGGAGGGAGGCGAAGTGAAGTAGAGAAGAAGCTAGTTTCTTCTCTCTGGTCCGAGAGCCAGTTACTGCAGCTTCTTAACGAGAAGAAAACAACAGATGGAGAGAAGGACGAACTGGTCGGGTAGAAGAGGAGGGACTGAGAGAAGAAACCTAGCCACTCAAGCCTCACCTTAGTCCTACTTCAACAGCTTATGTTTATGAACGGGTCATAATATCAACTCATCCAGCTCAGTGTATCCTTAGCCGAGGGTGTCACAGACACGTACCAGGTGAACCTTCCCCCATACCCCCGACCACCAAGAGGGTGTGAAGAGGGCCATACAGTTCAGTTGTTCCAACAGGTTAGAAGGGACCCTGCCCCACCCCCTATATCAGCATTTTGGGGGAAGATGCAAAGTCCGGGAAGCCATGTGGCAGTGAGTCAGGCACCCCCCCTAATTCAGCCCGACGCCTCCGTCCGAGGAAGGAGGGGAAAACCCGGAAAGAAGGGAGGTAGAATTTGAACGAGTGTGTGCGTGCGAGAGAGAGAGAGAGAGAGAGAGAGAGAGCGAGCAGGAGAGGCAGACAGACGGAGGGAGCTGCAGCGCGGACACACGTACGGGAGGAGAGTGTGAGGAGAGTAGCGGACGGGGAGAGAGAGGGAGAGAAATAGGTAGAGAGAGAGAGATAGAGAGGGAGGGAGGGAGAGAGGTAGGGAGGGAGGGGGACAGAGAGAGAGGAGAAGAGAGCGAGCAGCTTTCTCCTTCCCTCAGCACAGACAGACCATGATGGGTTTGTACTGTGCTGCAGTCCGACAGGTGAGTAGCGCGCGGGCTTCCTGTCATTTCTCTGCTTAGTCGCTCTGGGGTTCTAACGGGGGTCGTCTAAATGCTCAGCACTTCTCCCCCGCTCCTTGTGTAAGGATCGGTGATTGATTCGTTTGGTCTACATGTCTGTGTCTTAGGCCAAATACATGACTGGGCTGTAGGCCCTTAGGCCTCAGTCAGTTTGCTGTGACTAGTGCTGCACCAGCCTACCTTCATTCTGACTGCAAACGCACACACACACACACACCCTGGTGCTGTGTATGCGTGGTGTAATGGGTCCTTATCTGCAGTGAATATGGTGTTGCCGTTTGACGAGAGCGCCGGGAGAGGGTTAAATGTTTACATTTTTACATTAGGTGTGTGTGTGTGTACCTGAGTTGTGCTGCGTTCGAACTTGTTCCTCTGTGCTGCCGAGGTACCACTGGAGCCTTCAGGGTGTGTGTGTGTGTGTGTGTGTGTGTGTGTGTGTGTGCGCGTGCGCGTGTGCGTGTGTGTGAGAGTTTCTGTGTGCTTGTGTATCTAGACCATATGTCAAAGTACCGTGGTGTTCATGTGCACTTGAACAGGCGTGTGTGTGTGTGAGAAAGAGAGAGTTTCTGTGTGCATGTGTATCTACACCATATGTCAAAGTACCCTGGTGTTCATGTGCACTTGCAGAGGCGTGTGCTTGTGTGTGTGTTCTCTGGCTTTTCCACATGCAGAGATTGGCACAGTGCCATGCTGCAGAGAACATCATGTCACACTTAAACGGCGCGCGTGCTTGTGCGCGCGTGTGTGTGTGGGGATCGAGTGAAGTGATCCTTTGTTGTGGTTCCAGCTGTCCCAGTAGGCGTACCGTCATCTGTCTTGGAGTGATACAGACAGGTGCCAACTAACGGTCGTTGCCTCTACTGTCCCTTCTGTGCAACCCCTCACACACACACACACAGTCGCGCAGACAGGTCAACGTGCGAATCGCGTTGATTGTCAGTTGGAGGACATTTCTCCAGCTCTTTCAACTCTTTTCAATGATCTCACTCTCCCTCGACTCACCCCTACGTACTCCCTCGACTCACCCCTACGTACTCCCTCGACTCACCCCTACGTACTCCCTCGCTCGCTCCTTCCGTCCTGCGTTTGTCTCCCCTCCAGGCCGTAGCAGCTGTTACCTAAACACGCGTTGCTCCTTAAAGGGCACAGGCAGCTGGGGGATATGGGGGTGGAAGTAGGCCGTGAAGGGTGAGAGAGTTTCGAAGGCGACACCACACGCCACTGACTGTCCCATGAAAGACACGGAATGGAGAGGGAGAGGCGGAGGATCGGTGAAGATTACTAAAGTTATGTTCCTGATTGTGTCTGCCCAGCATGCTGGCATGTGTGTGCGTGAACTTGTGTTGTGTGTGTGTGTGTTTGTTTGTGTGTGTGTGTCTACCCGTGTGTGGACCTGTCTGTGTGTGTGCACGCCCCTTGAGTTCCCATGTGTGGCTGGTGTTGGGGTAAACACATCACGTACTCCTCGTCCCTCCTGTCAGAGGGGAGGTTTGATGCAGCACTCACACACACACACACACACACACACACACACACACACACACACGCCACGGGTGACTGACAGGTGAGGCGTGTTTGGATCTTTACACGTACCCACATAAACACAAACACATACAGACACATCTACACGTACGCACACACACACTTTCACCTTCCTGGGTCTTCCTGTTGACAGGGCACACACACACACATTGCCATAACCAGGCCCGGTTTTTCGCTCACTTAGGTAGCGGGGGAAATTAGACATTTTGCATTTGAGCACTTTAAAGCGTCAATTTTGTGCAATCTGAGAGAGCCTTTGGATTCGCTAAAACCAGCGAGGTGAACAGTGCAAGCTAGAGAACCGGACGCGAGTGTTGCTGCAGCTGTGTGGGTTAGCGAGATGTGATACAGAAGCAAATTGCCTCATGTGCAACAGCCTATAATCCAACAACCCTAACCGCCCCCTCTCCCAAAAAGCAAAACGAAACACAAAACAAATGTAGAAATGCAAATGAATTTTAAAACCAAAAATGTCAAATGCTTTTCTCCTTGTTTCGCCTCAAAACACAATTCAGCTAGCTTACGCACCAGATGTGACACGACAGCCTTTAGTGGGTCTAGAACTTACATCCTACAGTCTTTATATAGATGCTGTATTTACACTTATCTGTCAAACAAACTGAACTCTAGGTAAATATGTTTAGACTCCCTGACCATTCGTTTTGTATTACGTATTTTTGACATGTTTTTCCATTGTGTTTTTTTTGCTGGTGGTGCCTGCAGGCTGTGAGCCAATGATCACAGTGTTCCAGGCAGGGGCGGGCTTTAGAATGATTTGATTGGTCTGCAGGAAGTTATTGTGGCAGGCACACACTGAGGACCATATAAGGATTTGGAGGGCGGTCCCTGCGACGTGGTGTGTGTGTGTGTGTGTGTGGCTTGGGCTCCATGGTTGGAGGTAAATAACTTTGTCTGGATTCCATCAAGCCAGGTCGGGAGGGAGAGGGGGGGAGAGGGAGAGGGAGGGAGGGGGGAGGGAGGGGGAGGGGGAGGGAGAGGGAGAGGGAGAGAATATACTGTGTGTGTGACTGACGTGTGTGTATGTATGTATATATATATATATTATGTAATCAATCCTAAGGTTATGTTAAAGTTCTCCTGCTTTAATCTTTCAACCGAATTTGCCATGTTAGGTTGTTATCGGATTATTTGGTAACATTAATAGTATACCGATGTCCACAGTAATGGGATGAATACTGTTTCTGTGGCTCCACCGTTGCTTTGGCAATATGAACATTTGTTTATTAATGCTAATAAAGCCAATTGAATTGAGAGAGCGAGAGAGAGAGAGAGAGAGAGAGAGAGAGAGACTAACCAAAGTGAAGTGTTTTATTTTGGAACGCCGTCTCTGTGTAAAGAGTTGAGAAGATGCGTCCTCATCCTTTCTTTGACTTTATTTGTCTTTCTTTCTCTCTTCATCCACCCCTCCCGCCCTCACCGTCTCCCCCCCCTCTCCCTGTTGCCCCCCTCTCCCTGTTGCCCCCCCCCTCCCGCCCTCACCGTCTCCCCCCCCCCCTCTCCCTGTTGCCCCGCCCTCACCGTCTCCCCCCCCCCTCTCCCTGTTTCCCCCCCCCCCACCGTCTCCCCTCCCCTCCCTCTGTCTGGGCTCTGTCTGTGAGATGCTACCATGTAGGGCCTTCAGCCAGCCTGCACACAGAGGAGCAGGAATGCCCAGGCTGACTAATGGGCCTGTCTGCAGCCAGACGCACACACACACACACAAAACCACACACACATGCACACACATATGCACACGCACACATACGCACACACACACAACCACACACACATGCACACACAAATGCACACGCACGCACACACACACACACATACGCACGCACACTTACACTTCTACGCACACACACAGAGACGCATATACTGCTGTTACAGTACACCAAAGCCATATGTTCCGTTAACCTACTGCTACATATACATCCTTACCACCTTACCTTACCACTGCCTGCAAAAGCGCCCCCCCCCCCCCTCAGTCGTCCCCTCAGTCGTCCCCCACCTCAGCCCCCCCCTCAGTCGTCCCCCCCCTCAGTCGTCCCCCCCAGTCCCCCCCCCTCAGCCCGCCCAGGGGTTCTGTTCATTTCAATCAAGTCGAATCTTCCTGTGTCGGCTTGCTCTCTGGTGTATTATGATGACTTCAAGCGGAGCATAGTTGGCATTCAAAATGTTGTGTGTGTGTGTTGGCTCTGGAGAGAGTGGTGTTTGGCTTAACAGAACCACTGTCTCGTCTCCTTCTCTGGATGCTCTTCCCTCCAACCACACCGCTCTCCCCCGACCTTCTCCACCTTCCTTCTCTTCTCTACACAAGACTAGATGGATGGCTGGCTGACTGACTTGCTGGTTAACTGGCTGGCTGAGTGACTTGCTGACTGGCTGGCTCTGATTGGATGACTGTTTGGCTGAGTGACTGGCTGGCTCTGATTGGCTGGCTGACTGGCTGGCTGGCTGACTGGCTGGCTGGCTGAGTGACTGGCTGGCACAGTGACTAGGTCTCCCCCCTCCCAGTCCTGTCCCCCCTCGTCTCCCGCTCCCAGAGGAAGGTTGTCTGGGTGTTTGGAAACTTGTTACTGCTGTCCTTGACAGGAGGCTGGGTGTGTGTGATGTGTGTGATATCGGTGTCATGCCTGCTTGCCCCCAACATACACCCCCCCCCCTCTTTCTTTCTCTCTCTAACCACACACACACACACACACACACACAGTCTCTCTCGCTCTCTTACCGCTTACACACACCACATAGTCTACCTCCAGAAGTAAGCTTCATACTGGATGCTGACTTGCTTTGCATAAGCTCATTCAGGATTCACATACGTAGGGATTAGTAATGGGAGCATATATTCATACATGCATTATTAACAGTAAGTTTCATAGTAGTAGTTTGGGTGACTTAATAATGGCCTATTGTTTTAGGAATTGGTGGTAGAAGTACTTCTGTTACCGTTACAGGGTTATTGTAGCAGTACATTGAGGGTGATTTCCACAGGATCGTCAGGTGACATTGCAGGTTTTCAAGGTTTTCGCTCCTGGTTCGATGTGTAGCCACAGTTTTATAGGGAGCATCTCTGTGTCAGAAACTAGATCAGATTATCTGTTTGATTCAATAATGGATGTGTTTGCTGTGAATATTTCATGTGTTGCTGACAGAAATGCTGCAGCCAGATATGGAGAGAGAGAGGGAGAGCGAGAGGGTAGGGTTGGAGGGAGTCTGAGGGAGACTGAAATTGGATAGCTGTTTTTAACCTACCTCTGTCCCTCTCTCTCTCTCCCCCTCAGGCTCCACAAGACTCAGCGGGGGGTCCGGACAGCCTGGGGGCCCCTCCCTTCACCGCCTTCCCGCCTCCGCCCCCGCCCCAGAACGGCCTGGCGGCGTCCGAGTTTGGCGGAGCGATCTTCTCCGCGGGGGGCCAGGGGCCGGTGGAGGAGGGCTCAGGGCCCAACGGCGCCACGCCCACACCCGTCCACGTCATCACGCCAGTGAGTCTGCCCTCTCTGTCATCACCGGCGACACGAGAAGGCCCCGCCACTCCAGCACTTCTGCTGACCGTGTCCAATTCACACTGGTCTCACCTATTGGTCTCTCTCCGTCTCTCCCCGTCTGTCTCCATCTCTCCCTCTGTTTCATCATCCCATCCTTATACACGTTTTCTGCCCCTCCATTTCTTCCTCTGCACCCCCCTCCTCCCCCCCCTTCCCCCAGCAGGCAGAGGGCCCCCCCCAGGGTGAGGTGCTGGCCCAGTGTGGGACGGTGGTGTCCAGCGCTGGGGGGTCTGGTGGGGAGTCCCCCGAGGCCAAGGGCTCCCCCAAGCGCCTCCACGTCTCCAACATCCCCTTCCGCTTCCGAGACCCCGACCTGCGCCAGATGTTTGGGGTAAGACACCCCCCCCCCCCCCCCCCGCTTTGACGGCTCAGTCCGAACGCAAACATTGGGTCATTCTTAGAGAGATGTCCTGAACAGATATCGATTCTTTGTTGTGTGGGGTTAGTGGTTCAGTGTGTAGAAGTGTCAAGGAGAAGCAGGGAGCTATGAATTAGTTCAGGGTAAAACTAGCAGAGACAATGTGAGGGGGGAGGGTTTTTTTTCTAGAACCTTCCTGAGCACTCCTTTTATGATGCTTCATAAATCTGTCTTTTCCTTCTGGACAATGCTCTTTACTATGTGTGTGTGTATCTGTGTAGGTGTGTGTGTGTGTATGTGTGTGGGTGTGACAAAGGGGATGTTAAGGAGAACAAAGGCCAGGAGAATCACAAATGGGGCGACACCCCTGGCCTTTAATCATGTCTTTTTATTTCTCTCTGCCTCTCCGGGTCAGGAGAGAGGGATGGGGGGGGGAGAGCTAAAAGAGGGAATGGACGAGGGAAGGAACATGTGTAATGTGCCGTGTGTTAAAAGAGAAAGAGAGAAAAGGGGGTAGGTGACAGGAGATTGTTCCGGAAAGTTTCCTGTTGTTGAATACTGCCCTCTTGTGTAGAGTTGTAGTTCATCCCCAACAACAAGGCTATGTTTGTGCACATCTACATATGTTTGTTTTTTAAGATATTTTGTTTTGGCATTTGTGTTTTATTTTGATAATGATAGTGTGTAAAGAGACAGGAAAGGCAAGGGAGAGAGCTAGGGGATGAGATGCAGTAAATGGCCCGGGCCGGAATCGAACCCGGGCCGCTGCGGTAAGGACTTACGTGGTACGCATTCCACCAGGTGAGCCACTCCACATCTACATATTTGCTATACACAGGGGTCAGGTCAGATACCCAAACAGGAAGTGTGTCAGTCCTATGTAGGAGTGCTCTGTAATTAGAATGTACTCAGGGATTTAATTTTTTCAGTTTATTATATATTTGTAAATATATTATGTTTATATTCTTTTGCTTCTGAGGGTGTTTAGTCTTTCTTCTCCCTCTGTTTTCAGCAATTTGGCAAGATTCTCGATGTGGAGATCATTTTCAATGAGAGGGGTTCTAAGGTGAGTGACACCGCCTTCACTACACATGAAGAGCTCAAATAACAATACTTCTTACGTATCATAAATCAATTTCAGTACATGTAGACTGACAACCACACACAAACAATACATCAAACCATTGTCATGAATGTTACATTATCACACGGTCAAGGTGAGGACCACTGAACTCCATTTCCCACGTTCCCCTGTGTTCCTTTGGTGTGCCTGCTCCTATCACTGCTGGCTCAATGGAAATACATAATTATGACCCGCGGCCCCCTCTTATCAGTAGCAGCAAAGCACCAGGAGAGCCCTGCCTATAGCGGGGACGTCGTTCTAAGTCAATGTTTAATGAGTGGATCTGGCAGAGGCTGGAATACTTTGAATGTCTTTTTAAAGCATGTATGTGCTCAATTTGATATTGGCTGCTGGTTTGTCCCCCCGAAATGAAACCCTCCCCACCCCCCCAAAAAATGTGTTAGGATTTTAAAGACCAAAGCCAAGTCTAATGTGGAATGAATGGAAATACTTCCAGACCAGTCTTTAAGTCTGGACGGGAAACAGATTTGTGTATCTTGGGAGAAGCCAACGTTTATGAAGAGGGAAATGCACATGCTCCTTACGAGTCGACCCTGGTGGCGCCCCTCTAACCCCCCCCCCCCCCCCCCCCCCCCTCCAGGGCTTTGGCTTTGTGACGTTTGAGACGAGTGCGGACGCAGAGAAGGCCAGGGAGAGGCTGCATGGTACTCTGGTGGAGGGACGCAAGATCGAGGTAACTTTCTCTCTTCTCTTTCTCTCTTTTGCTCTGCCTGTCGTCACTGACTCTGCTAGCTAGCACCCATCCTTCCACACTGACATGCTCTGGTCTGGTCTATGCTGGTTCCCATGATCAATGGTTGTTGTTTTAGTTTTTTTTGTATTAGAATTATTTTGAAAGTTTTTGTCTTGTTTTAGTTTTTATTTGTTTCCCAAATTTATTTTTGGGGTTGTGAGAGTTTGGGGTGCAAGGACACAACACAAGGCATGCTGGGTAGTCTCCTCTGCAAATTCTTTTTTTTAATTCAAGGTTTTGTGTTTTATGCACTGATGTCCCAGCCTAGCTTCTCCAGTTTTAGGGATATGTCACCCAAAAATTCAAAATCACCTATTTTCTTTCCGTTGCCTGGTTAAATTGCATTTTGATTGCGATCAAGGGTGAGAAGGGAAGAAATAGGTCATTCTGAAATTTGAACGAACTGTCCCTTTAACACGAGCCAATCAACACCGCACTTGTCCGCGATTGGCTCGGTCAAGGGGAGAAGACAGAGGTGGCGGCGACGAAACCACGCTGCATGAGCACAACCGCCCGTCGGACAACCCTCTCTGTCGCCCGTCCGCCTACGCAGACCGATCTTTCTCACCCCGCACGGGGCGCCAAGTTTTGGTGACGTGGCGCTTTCGGGCTCCGAGCGCAGGCGAGCATGCTGGACACCCTTTACCTAAGCCGTGCATGAGCGTGGGCTCTCTTTCGAGCGTGGCTTCTCTTCTGCACCTTCGCCACACGCCCCCCCCCCCCCCCCCCCGTCTGTCTGTGTCCATCTGGATGCGAAGCCCCACTTCCTGTCTTGTCTATGTACGCCCGCGTTTCTGTGTTGTCCCGAGGCGTTTGGGACGGCGGCATGCGGTTGTTTTTCTTTTGCCGTTCCACCTCGCGTTGCGTGTCAGCCGGCGTGTGGTGCAACCTAACCTTCTCACCAAGGGGGGGGGGGGGGGGGGGGGCTGGAGAGGCGGGGGGGGTGGCATGGTGTGGTGTGGTGGTTTGCCATGGTCCCGTCCCCATCTCCAGTCCTCGGTCACTGCCTCTAAGCCATGATTGGGATGACACCTGTCCTGCAGCCTAAGTCCATCACGGACCCACCTCACCCCCCTCCATACCCCCCCCCCCCCCTCTCTCTCTTCTCCCCTCCCTCCCTTCCTCCCTCCTGCTCACTTTACCCTCAGTCAATCAGCCAGTTGAGTGGATGCAGGTGGGGAACGCTTGCGTGTGTGTGTATGTGGGTGTAGAACTGTCCTAGTCCATGCAAGTGAATTCAGCCTGTCTACCCGTAACCCTGTCTGTCTTCTGTGCACGAGGCTGTATGTAGGACCCCCTCCTCCCATCCCGTCTCTCCTCCCCTTCTCTCTCTATCTCCTCTCATCCCTTCTTCCCTCCTTCTACCCCTCCTCTCCCCTCCCCAGCCAGTGTTGTCAGTGTTTGTCGAGCTCTGGCCCTGGCTTGTCTGTCACCCATGTGGTGATCCTCAGTGCAGGTCTGTTCGAGGTATGTGTGTATGCATGCGTGTGTGTATGTGTGTATGCATGCGTGTGTGTATGTGTGTATGCATGCATGCGTGTGTGTGTGTGCTTAGGCTTGTGTGTGTGCATGCGTCTGTGTGTGTGTGTGTGTGTGTGTGTACCGCAGACAGTGTGATCCGGCACAGCTCCTTTTTTTTAATGGCTGCCCATCAGCCCAGTCCCTGTCCAGACCACTCCAGAGTCTGGGTCGGCTAAAGAAAGTCCATACAATCAGGGCCATTCTGTTCTAAACAGGTCCATTCTAAAGATCAACCGGCTCCCCACCCCCGCCACCAACCAGAGTTATATTAATAACCTGGTGAATGTCTGCAGGTTTGTTCGCTAGACCAAGTGATGGCTGGTGCCAGCGATGTGGCTCTGGCCATGTCTGTGTCGTCCTGCATGGCTTCCTGGAGGTCCTGCCCTACTGTGTGCGTGTGTGTGTGTGTGTGTGTCTGTTTGTTTGTTTGTTCATGTCCTCTGGACTGGCTTTCGGGTCTGCCTGCCTGGGTTTGGTGTCTGGCACCCCTGCATGAAAGACTGAGAGAGTTCCGCGGGTGAAGCTGTGTGTGTGTGTGTTCAGTATGTATGCATGTGTCTTTGACGAAGGGCGAGAATTGTCGGGGGGAGAGGGAGATTTGTCACTTAACCCACTTCCAGCCCTCACTCTTTCCCCCCCAACTTGACTCCTCTCTCTTTCTCTCTCTCTCTCTCTATCTCTCTCCATGCCCTCTTCCACTCTCACGCCAGTCGAGTTTGTCGCCTGTCTCGTTTTCTTCGCACCCTGTCTGATCCCCTTTGTCACCTAACAGCCCTGCTTTTAAGGACAACTCATCCTCCTGTCTGTCTGTCTGCCTGTCTGTCTGTCACTGTATTGTCTGTCTGTCACTGTATTGTCTGTCTGTCTCTCATTGAAGGCTACTTTCCCCTGTCAAATGTACCTCTACTGTCCCCCCCCCAAACAATAACTCTCTTTCTCTCTCTCTCTCCTCTTTCTCTCTCTCTCCGTCTCTATTGATCTATTCTTGATTTATTTGGGAACCCTGTAATAAAGGGGGGTATCATTTGTAATTAAACTACTGGGTATGGAAGTATACACACACCTGTACCCCCCACACACACACACACACACAGATGAGGCCCTGCTCTTCACAATGTCATCAAAGCTGTATCTCATCCACAACTATAATTGTAATGTTCGATTGAAGCCAATGACATTGGAATGAGCTCACATGACTGTGGGAGACCTGTTTCAGGCGACCCCACCTACCCAATCTGGATTGATTTTCTCTCGCCTGTTTACCACCCCTCCTCATCTAGTCTCTTCCTGTCTGTTTCCCTCCTCCTTCCCCTCTTCCTCCTCCTCCTCCTTCAGGAGAACGGACCAGATGAAACTAGGCTTCAGTAGGAATTAAGATCTCTGATACAAGGATTCCTTCCCCTCTCCTTCTCTTTCTCTCTATCCGTCTCTCTCTTTCTCACCCTTTCTCTCATCTTCCTGGCTCACCTTCCCTCCCCCCTTCCCCCCCTCCCCCCTTCTCTGTAACAACTTCTTCCCCTCTTGTTTTTAGTTATGTGCATAGGGGGGGCTTTTATTTTGCTTTACCAGGTTATCTGTCGGTTCATTTATTGGTTATTATATTTTTTCTGTTTCCCTGATGACTTCTATGTGTGTTGTTGTCAGTCTCCACGGTAACCACTCGCGTGTCCTCACGCTGTTTCCCCGGCAACGGTAAGTTGTGTACAAATGACATAATCGCTGATCTGACCCCCTTACCCTCACCCTACACACTACAGATAGTAGATTGTTTTGGCCTTTCATCGAAATTCAACTGTTTTAAATATAGAGAATTTATTATATGAATATAATACAGCATTCATGAGTGTAATTTTGTAATCACCATAGCTTGTACTACTACCACGTTGCATTACAAAGTACGGTGATATGATAGGCTGTCCTTCCATAGTACTGAGGTTTATCTTGGTACAGAATAGTCATTCAGGTCCTTTTGTAAGTAGATGATGTTTAGAATTGCGGGCCATGTCTACCAGACCAGAACTCGCCACCACACCCACCCACCCACACTTACAGAGCGCAGCATTGACAAGCACAGTAGCTTTAATGTCCGGTACGCCCCCGCTCCTCTCTTCTCTAACCCTCCAGGGAGTGAGCTAACGCACCCCCCCCTCCACCCCTGACACACACCTCGTCTAATTTGACCTCTGGCCTACTATGTATGTACGTATGTACTGGAATAGCGCTAATCATGCCCGGATTCATTGACAGTTATCACCAGCATTGATATTATTAACCCCTTGATCCAAAGACCATGGCCTGTGTCTCCAGTGCTGGCGGGGGTGGGGGTGGGGGTGACAGTAGGTGGGGGAGCCTTAAAGACGATGGTAGGAAAAGGATTTCTTGATTTCACGTATTTTTCCGTCATATTCCCTCATGTTTAGCCAGCGTAGGCCGAGTGGTTTTATTTCAACAAAGGCTGTCGTTTATTTTGATGAATCCGACTGATATCGTAACCATTACCCGCTTTAGACCGTCTCACACACTCATTTCTAGGAAACTCTGCTTTGTGGCAGCAAGACCTTCAATCCTCCCTCACATTGTGGAGAGTTCAGTTCCCATTCTGGCACACTCCTGTTTACTTGACCAAGGGTGTTTCAGATTAGCCATATCGTGTAGCTTGGAATTTGTTTACTTAAAAAAAAAAACTATATATATATATATGTGTATATTTGTATATATACTGTATATAAATATAAACTGGCTGATCTACAGGGTCTCTCTCTCTTTCCTACCCACCTGTTTTTTCTTTCTCCCTTTGGTTTGGTTTCCCTGTATGGAACAGTGTGTGTACAGTAGTAGTAGTAGTGGTCTGTGTACTAGTCTTAGTCTGTGACACACATTGACTATGCCTGGCAACGTTGTCTCTTGTGCCCCGTTTCATTTCTCTACTTTTATTGGGTGTAAGGTTTGCTCTCCACTCACTCTCACCCTCCCTCTCTCACCCGCCATCTATGTCTCTCTCCCTGCCTCTCTCTTTGTCTCTCTCCCTCTTTCTTACTCTCTCTCCCTCTCACGCTCTCTCTTTCTCTCTCCGTCCTTGGGTCTCTCTTTCTCTTCTCACATAAAATGAGATTGGTAGAAGAATGATCACTGAATCTAATTGCTGTTTTGAAACGAATGACGCACCTTGGTATCTGTTGTTGTTTTTGTTGTTGTTTTTTTTTTAAGAAAAAATGATTTAGTTTCTTGTTTTGGTGTTTGCTTATGAAGACAATGTCTCTCTCTTCTCCCTCCATCATCTTTGTGTTTCCCTGTTTTTGTATGTGGACTGGCTCTGTCCCTCTCTCCTCCACTTGCATCCCTCTCTCCATCACCCATCCCTCTCTCTCTCTCTGTTTGATATGGGAGTGCTGCGATTGTTTCGATTGGTCTCTATGCTGCATCCGACGCTTGCTGATTGGCTGAAGTTTTGTTTTTTGGTTCTCTACCCTCACTCTCGGTCATGTGATGCGCCCATATTTGGCTGTGTGTAATTTCTGTGCCCCGAGAAATTATTCATTTTGTCCGACAATGGTTTTTGCACCCCTCTTTCTCTCCCCTCCCCTTTTGAATGTATTAATGATTATATTATTTTGTAGGTATGCCAACACGTTTTTATTTAAGGAGGGTGGGGTGGAGGGAACAGCATTGGCCATCATTTAGTCCAGTTCTGTCAGAGAAACTGGACAGTCGGGATGAGGGTTGGGATGTATAGTAACCCATCCAGGACTGTCTGCAACATCAGCCTCTGTATGATTTGCATGTCAATCTGTCAGTGAGTCAAATTGCAATTCACTTGAACATGCCACCACAGATACAAACACACACACACACACAATAGCCAAAATAGCCGTAAACAAAGAAAAGAAATTCTGCACAATGACATAATTCTGCAAAGGACGTAAACCAAAATACAAAGACTGACATACTGTGTGTGTGTGTGTGTGTGTATATATATACACACATATTTACTGTATAAATATAATATATAATATAATATATATATTTAATTGGATCACTATCGTTGTCGGCAGAGCCAGCCCATTAGCTTGTGGCGTTCTAGAAACATTTTCGCTGTCAATGCGGCATCCCTGTTTTGTCTACTCGCGACTCACCCACCAGTTCCTTTCCCCCTCCCTCCCTCCCTCCCCCTCCCTCCCCCCTCCCAATCAACAAAACAGACCCCCGCCCAGTAAAAGGAGAGAGAGCAGTGAAAGGAGAGAGAGAGAGAGAGAGCAGTGAGAGGAGAGGGAGAAAGAGAGAGAAAGAGAGAGGGAGAGCAGGATGAGTCAAACCCCAAACTCTGACCAAAATGGCCGCCTTAATGTGAGCTCGTCTCATAAAGCTCTCGCGGGCCACAATCAGCTCTCACATCATTAATCCGTGCAGGCTAATCTATCCCCGACCTGACAGCGTACACACACACACGCATACCAACTAGGCAATTAGACAGTCCTACACAAACCCCATCACAGGAGATTAGGATGATGAGAGAGAGATTAGGAGATTGGAAAGTAGGAGTGGGAAGAAGATGATAAGCCGTTTTGGCCTTGGAGCGTCAGATGGAACGTGACAGCATGAAAACTCTCTCACACACACACACACACCCTGCTGTGTCCCTGCTAATTTCTTCAACATCCCCTCTCTCTCTCTTGTCTCCCCCCCCCCCCCATATTTCTCCTTCCTCTCTCTCCTTTGTCTGGCTTTCTTTCTCTCTCTTATCTCGGCCATTTACCTTCCCTCTGAGTCTCTTCCCTTTTTCCTCTCTCCCTCTCTCCTTCTCTGTGTCCTCCTCTCTTTCCCACTCTCTCCTCAGACACAGCAGGGCACAGAGTGAGTCATCACACTCTCTCTCCTGCTTGACGGCACACATTTTTTGTTTTACAATTGCATGCAACCCCCCCCCCTCCCCACTCCTCTACCCCTAACAACTTTACACCCACTCATGAACACACACACACACACACACCGAGGGCTCCCTCAGCATAACCGATGTTGTCAGCGGTTACATCGTCTGTGTGGATAACAGCCTCGCGGGCCAGAACTGGTGTTGAGGGACATCTTTGTCGAGTCGCGATTCATGCGGCTGAATGTTAGAAATGCAATGTCATTCCTGTGATTTATTAGTTGACTCCTATGCGTGCGCGTGTTGATTGGAAGTGAGTGTCAGATTGTCTGTGTGTGTGTGTGTGTGTGTGCATGTCATTGAGTGTGTGTGTGTTTCCTCCATAGAAAAGGAGAGAATCTTAGTGTTAATCTCACTAGTGCCCCCCCCCCACACACACACACAGGTGAACAATGCTACAGCCAGGGTGATGACCAATAAGAAGATGGTCAGTCCTTATCCCAACGGAGAAGCGCTCAGCACCCTGCCATACGGTAACACACACACGCCACATACACACACCACACACACACACCGATACATTTATATATCGTGCTTACCTGTAATCGTAAATATTACTTTACGCCCTGGAGAAGAAGTTGACCCCCTCGATTGTCATTGTATAATTCGCACTCTGCTTTTACTATTACTTTTAGTAGTGAGTTGTGGAAACAGGTCGCCATCTTTATTATGGTTTAAAGTGGATTTTTCACTAGCTTCATTTCTCTGTGGACACTTTCGAGAAGTTTGAAGTGCTGTTTTTGGCTGTAGATAATATTTTGTTGGGGTACAGTGAATTCATGCAGTAACTTGGACAAGTAACGCACATTACTTAAATAAGTAACTGTAATAATATTACTCAATGTCAAAAAGTAACGCGTTATATTATTTACTTATATTACATAACGCGTTACCCCCAACACTGCACGCCACACACACACGCACATACTACACACTGCACCACCTCAGTAATGGGTCTACCATATATTTGGAAGCAAATTAAGAGATGAAGCCCAGTTTAAAGGCTGAACAGAACTGATGTCTGTTGTGTGTGTGCTACGTCTGCTGTAAAATAACACCATGTCTGTGTATGTGTGTCCTAGCCGGGTGGAAGTTGAGTCCCATGATGGGGGCCATGTACGGACCAGAGATCTATGCAGGTAAACTACCTCAGACTTCTCTCTCTCTCTATCTCTACACCTCTCTCTGTCTCTCTACACCTCTCTCTCTCTCTCTACACGTCTCTCTCTCTCCCCTTCCTCTGGTTGTGATTGATCTAGCTTGATATATACAACAACTTGTGATTGATCTAGCATGCCACAAAGAGACTTATCGTCTTCCTGTTTACTGGTTTGACCCCCCCTCTCCCTCCCCCCCTCCCTCCAGTCCCAGGGTTCCCCTACCCCTCGGCGGCGGCGGCGGCCTCCACGGCGGCGGCGGCAGCGTTCAGGGGGGCCCACCTCCGAGGGCGAGGCCGGCCCGTCTACAGCGCCGTCAGGGCAGCCGTCCCCCAGGCCGCTCTCCCCGCGTACCCCGGGTACGAGAGAGACACACACACAGCCACATACACACTGACAGGCACACAAACGCACACAGGCACACACATTATTCAGGCACACACACACACAGGTGCACACACACACACACACATGCATAAGTGTGCACACATGCAGGCACGCACACACAGGCACACAGTTTGAATATCCAGTTACACATTTCAGCGTCTTGCATCATTTGAAAAGAAATGAAACCCTATATTTTGGAATGTTTACCAGCATCATCAAATGAAACACACAAGAACCAAGATGTGTGCCACACAGTTTCTATGAACAGTCGCTCATGCAGTCATCCACTGTGTGTGTGCATGCATGCTGTTGTTGCTGGGGGGCTGTGCTGATTGGTACGTGGGGGCGGCGAGTGCTGGGATGTTCAAATATGATTGGATAAGAGGCAGGAAGTGTCTCTTCCATGTCCCCACCTTCCCTGCTGTTGCCATACGACGAGAAGGTCTCTGCCCATTAACAAAAAGAATGACTGAATTGAGTTATTAATAAACTAGAAAAGACCCTATTGCTAGTAATTTATTCAAGATCTCTCCCTAAAAGGGAACTCTGTCAATTAAAGCTCACAATTTGACTCGCTAGTAAAGCATTTCAATCAACTTTATTGATCCCTGAGGGGTGACAATGCCGTGGTAGAACTTGGGGAGACGGAAGCTTTGTTGCCTCGAAAGCATGTTGCATGGGTGTGCTATAATCTCTCTTCCCCTCTCTCTCTCCTCTCTTTCTCTCTTCCTCTCCTCTCTTCCTTGTCTCTCTCACTGTCTCACTCCATCATTTATCTTCATCTGTCCATCCATCCCCTTCTCTCTCCTCTCTTCCTCTTTACCTCTCCTCTCTTCCTCTCTCTGTCTCTCTCTCTCTCTCTCTCTCTCTCTCTCTCTCTCTCTCTCTCTCTCTCTCTCTCTCTCTCTCTCTCTCTCTCTCTCTCACCCACTATCTGCTCTTCGATCTTTCTCCTTTCTCTCCATCCCTCCTCCTCCCTCTCTCAGCGTGGTGTACCAGGACGGCGGCTTCTACAATGCTGCCGACTTATACGTAAGTAGACCTCCCCTCCTTCGCCTCCCTCCTTCCTTCCTCTCTGCGTGATTCTGCATGTGCAAACGGGGGTTCTCGCTGCACACAGTTGCCCGGGTGTGACTTGGACCACAGCGTAGCATGCAGACCAGCACAAACGTAGCTCGCAAACAGGCGCAACCCCGGCGTCTGTCCGAACTCCCTTTCGCCAGAGACTCGCCCTCAGGGTGGGGCCTCGTCTCTGAGGAGAGGGGTGCCTTATGGGTAATGTAGGCACGGTCAGGGTGGTCCAGAACACACCCCAGTGTCACTCTATGTGCTGTGTGTGTGTGTGTGTGTGTGTGTGTGTGTGTGTGTGTGTGTGTGTGTGTGTGTGTGTGAGGCCAGGTTGACAACCGTGTGTTTTTGTCCCCTCTATAGACTAATGTTTCAGGACTCAGTCCTTAGTTCCAGGTTGCCACAGGTAGGTAGGGTCCACCCCCCCCCTCCCCCCCTCTCCTTTCAACAGTGTGCCCCCCTCCCTCCCTCCTGTCCCCCTTTTCACTGGTGACTGCTGCCACGGCAACCATAATGTTCTGAATGATTCGAGTGGTGTCTCAGCCTTTGGAATTTGTACCCTAAGCTTCTTCAGTTTGCTTCGAACTCACCCATCGATCGTCTGGGGGGAGTTGTGACTTAAACACTAAAGGTGTGTGTGCTGGCTGTTCAAGCGAGTTCTCCTAGACCTCTCTGTCGAGCCTGGAGCGGTATGAGAGGGCTCTGTCATACCTCACAGCTTCACTGAGCTACAACAGTTACTGTCGTGGGGAGGGGGCTGTCTGGTACCCCCCCCCCCCTCCCCAGTACCCTCATACTGAAGCATGTCAGCTCTGCGCCACCTATGCATGCTGTCATCTCTCGCTCCCTTTACCTGTCCACCCTTCCTCCTTTCCTGTCACCCCCCCCCAGCCCTCCCTCCGCCCCTCAGCCCTCCCCTCGTACATCCGTGTTTTCAACTCTCTGTCCATGAGGCGTGAAGGGGAGTGAGTGTGTGTGTGTATGCGTGCGAGTTTGTCTGGAAGGATCCTGCTGTGTTGCAGTAGGGGTTCGTTCCTGACAGATTTCATTCAGTTGTGCTATGTGGGCACGCATGCTGTTCTAATGGGGGGGATCTGTGTGTGTGTCTTTTTTTCTGTGTAATCTTCCTTCTTCCCCCCCTCTTCTCTCACTCTTTCTTTCTCTCTCTCTCACTCTCTTTTACCCCATCCCTCCCTTTCCCCCTCTCTCTCTTGCTCTCTCTAACCCCCTTCCACACACACACTGCTCCCTGCCTTTCTCTCTGTCTCTCTCTCTCTGTCTCCCTCTCTATGTCTCCCTCTCCTCTCTCTCTGTCTCTGTCTCTCTCTCTCTCTGTCTCTTTCTGTCTCTCTCTCTCTGTCTCCCTCTCTATGTCTCCCTCTCCTCTCTCTCTGTCTCTGTCTCTCTCTCTCTCTCTCTCTCTCTCTCTCTCTGTGGGAGTGATGCCCCAGGTCTGTCTCCAGGGTAAGTGACGTCTCCTTGTCTCTGTCTCCCCAGGGAGGCTACCCAGCCGCCGCCGCCGCGGCTTATCGCTACGCACAGCCCACCACCGTAACCGGGGCAACGGCCGCCGCCGCAGCAGCCGCCGCTGCCGCCTATAGCGACAGGTGAGATCAAAAACCCTCCCTTATTAGCTCTCCACAACAACCACCAACAGTGGTTGGTGGTTGTTGTGACAGTTACTTAACCAGAATGCTAAGTGCTGCTCAGCTAGCGACCTATCCAGCGATCAGTTTGGCCTGTTCTAACCGAGTGTGTTTTGTGTCTGCGTTGTCGTCAGTTACGGACGCGTGTACACCACAGACCCTTACCACGCCCTGTCGCCCGCTGCCGCCTACGGAGTGGGAGCCATGGTGAGTAGATACACAACGATTGGTCCAGGAACTAAGCCGGTCACTATGGCAACCTTACTAGTCGTGTTGATGAGCTAAGTCTATGTAGTTTTTTTTGTTTGGTTCCATTCAAGTCGGAATGTTACTGATTTGTTGGTGTGGTTTTCTCACATGATTTTGAGGGCTCTTTGATGGCTCTGCTGTTCTTAGTAATTTCTCTCCTTCCCTCTCTCCTCTTCCTTACCCCCTCTCTCTCTCTCCCAACCCCTCTCCTTCTCCCTCCCTATCTCCATCTCTCTCTCCCCCCCTCCCTCTCTCTCTATCTCACTCTCTCTCCCAACCCCTCTCCTTCTCCCTCCCTATCTCCCCCTCTCTCTCGCTCCTCTCTCGCTCCTCTCTCTCTCTCCCCCTCTCTTTCTCTCTCTCTCTCTCTCTCTCTCTCTCTCTTGCCCCTTCATCTTTTCAGGCTAGTTTATACCGGGCTGGATATAGCAGGTTTGCTCCGTACTAGCAGACACCCTCCCTCCTTGGACCCTCCCACCCTCCCCTACATCCAGAACTTTTCAGACCTCACCCTCCTTCCCCTACATCTGCCACTCATGGTAGGTAGGAACTACAAACCCAACATGCTTTTTGAAGGAGGAAAACAAAAAAGGTAATCCAATTAGGAATCTGAAAACAACAGCACAACTCACCTCCCCAAAAGGGTGATTACACTGCCCAAGCCTCAGAGAACCTGGCAACCGATCCAAAGGCCAGCCCAATGGATACCCACGCACACTAACCAGTTACACTACCGGGCTACGATGGGTCTGGGAAACAGCTGCTCTGTGTCTCCCTCTCTCAGTGTATTATACTCAGCTACACTCGGTCTCCTAGGCAACCTGGAACACGGCCCCCGCTTACCTCAGAGGCTAACACACACACACGCAAGACAACGACTGCCCAGTTCCACTGACATTTCTCCTACACAGCTACGTGTGTCAAGTGTGCACAGTAGACATGTCGGGCTGTCTCTCTCTTCTGGTACTTCATATTTGATACACTACTTCATGAACGAAACAGCTGCCATTTTGAGCTATCGGTGATATGATGGACGGAGGGGAAAACGGACGGAAGTTACCGGAAGGTTGGATGGATTGATGGCTGGAGAGACGGAAGGATGGAGGAGGATGAGGAGATGGGCGATTGATGTCATCCGTACGAGGCGAGCAGAGAGAAGACTCTGGTTGTGTTTACGGTCTGTCATCATGACTTAAAACACTAAGGTCAAAACAGCCTTTTAAACTAGGTCTGAAACAGGCCACACGGTTAATACTTTGCAACCAAGCCCGACTGTACACAACAAAACAGCAAGACAATGACGGCAGGAAATGGAAACACAATACTTGTTTTTCTGCATTACCTCAGTTTTTTTTATTTTTTGGGACTGTCATTGAAACAAAAGAGAAAACAAATTGTTAGAATGTTTTATTGCGATATAAAAGGAGGATGCAGAGAGATGACGTCCACTAATATTGATACTATTATTATTACTATCAGCCTGGTTTCCCAGGGAACGATGCGCAACTCCTATTGCTGGACTTTACATTTAATAATTTAGCAGACGCTCTTATCCAGACTTTAACATTTATACCTGTTCTTATAACAGCCGTTGAAGTGATTAAAACACACATGCACCTACACACTCTACCACAACTCTACACAAACTGATGAGCCGCTTCAAAACTCATGCTGCCCCATGACAATGACCGGACTGGGCCGGGTAGTCATGACAACTATCCCCCCCCCCCCCCCAAAAAAAAATAAAATAATAAAAAATAAACAAATATTTACAACCTCCCAGAACCACGTGTATCTTGATAGGAGCACTTCTCAGGGTTTGAAACATCAACCCAGATCTTTAGATTAGAAGAAACAAACACATTTCTATCACACATGACAACCAACCACCGCCTTTTGCATCTTTTTGGTCTCACGATTGATATTTGACTTTGAAGATGTGTCCAACATGGCTCTGCATAGCCTCCAGAATACACACAGCTTGAACTCTTGCTGACAAGACTGTGTTTCCTTTCCATCTCTCCACTCAAACTGCCAGTCACTGGTATTTGAGTCCTTTCCTCTGCGCTTTGTCAAGGGCCTGGAAGTGAAAGACAATGTATGAAAAAGCAGTCCTACCATGTTCTATATCTCCATATACTCTGAATTATGTTAATTATTGCTATTGTTTGTCTTTTGGTTCCAAAGATTCTCTTAAAGCACATTTTGTTTTTTTGGGGGGAGGGGGGGGCACACTTGTATTACACATTTTTATCATACTTTTTCAGATTTGTTGTTCTTGCTGTCATTTGAACTCTCTTTCTTAATTTCTTGTATTGCCGGATCTGAAAAGCGGATTATGTCAGTTGAACATGAAGAGGAAGCAAGCACACTTGCCCTATAAAAGGTGGTGGTTTGGGGGGGGGGGGGGGGTTGTGGGGTCCTGGACGGGAACTGAGAACGACAGTCAAAGGGAACATTTTGGTGGGAATAGAACAGCAGGCTGAATCTGACACTTAAGTACGTGCATCGAAAAAAACTAAACGAAAATGACAAAATGTACGAAAACAAAGTGTCTAATGAAAATGAGTGAACAAGGGAATGAGAAGGAGGGCAGGGCAGGGAAGAACCACATTCTGGCCCCGTTATTTTTAGTCGAATAGGAGCAAAGTGTTTTATGGAGTGATATTGCCCACCCGGAGACGGAGGAGGGGCAGGTGGAGAGCAGAGACTTGCCTGACTTCACCCGACATGTTTAGTAGGACCGCGTCGGGTGTTTTACTTCAGAAGACGGAAGGCTGGGTGGTCGAGGGGCTGCCGTTTAGCATCCAGTATTTACGGGGAAGAAAATCACGATGAATATGGACGCTGATACACTTTCATTTGTCCCTAAGAGTATTATGAGCCGAAGTAATCAGTATGCATGTTTGTTTGTGTAGAGGACAGGTCTTGGAGAAGGCTTTTTTTATGTTAAAGTGCATGAAACAAAATCATTTTGCTGGAGAAGGAAGAGGTTATGTGACTGAACATTGCTGCGGGGTGCAAAGGGGATAAAAATGAGCTAATAAATAATTATGATAATAATAAGGGTCCACTTGGTAGGTTGCAACAAAGTCTTGACTTCCTAGCTGCGGTGCCTGTCCGGTCCTCTGTTGTCAAGGCAACCGCTGGCGATCATATCTAGCTCTAAGTAACACTTTAGTTCAGGATGTTAAACCCCAGTAGTACCCCTCTAGTTAGAGGCCAGGGAATCAAAAAATGATTGCCCAATTAGAGCAGCCTAAGTTCCACCATGTGATCGGTCGGACCGTCGGATTGGTCCAGAGCGGGAAAATCCACCGTTGTTCCCCACAGGCTGCGCTGTAGCACAAAACAACGTCCCCATGGCAACGCAGAGGGTCACCGTTCTTGGCCTGGTGTCCCTGCCTACAGAATGGAAGGTTTCAATCCGCCCTGAGACTTTTACCCAGGTCTGAGAGGTGGCATCGAGGACCTGACCCTGGGGCCTCCAGCCCCCCCGCCCCATCCCCAGTCAACCTAGAAGGAGAGTTGTGTTTTTGTACAAGGACCTTTTATGTGTGGGGGGAGGGGGGGGGGTGGTTCTGCATGTGGATGTGATGACCTCACAAGTCTCATCACACCAAACTCATGTATACTCAAGTGATAATCTTTTTTTCCATGTTTTTTTGTTGTTTTTTTCCTCGATATAAAAGTAATTTGTGTATTGCTCAACATTATTTTCTTTTTTTAAACTTTTTTTTTGTTGTTGTGTTTTGGCCATCCTTCTGTCTGCCTTGCGTTTGCCTGTCTTTGTTATTATTGAATGTACATAATAAACTGTTTGGTTTTTATACATTGGTCTTTTCTTGTCTCTGCTCTGTACCCAGCTCATTCATGCTGCATGGATGGGAGTTAGTGGATGCCTGTAGAGCTGTGTACGGTACCACTAGGCTGAGTCCTTATACTGCACAGGACCAGGTTCAATTCCAGCGCGGTTCATTTCCTGCATCTCATTTCGTCTCTTTCTTTCTTGTCACTCTTTCACTGTCTCTATCAAATAGATAAAGCCCAAAAGTATTTTAAGGGCTTTAAAAGAAGAACCGTTTGTGTGGTGATCCGGTATGCCTCTTAATGTTACGGAAAAGTCATGAGGTCCGAGGTAAATTGCATTGAAGAATATTCCGGAATTTCACGTTCACGTTTTTTTTGAGGAAGCATAGGGAATTATAACCTCTTCAGGACCTGTCATTGAACTCAGAGTTGAAACAGCATTAAACCCAACTCTATCAGCAAGCTTTTATGTCTATATTTATCCTTTTTTGAAATAGTTCTTGTAATAGAAGGAGCCTTGGGCAACATGCTTTTATGACGGTAGTTATTACTGGACAGCTCAGATAGCTAGGTATCTGTCAGATAATGTGTCATTATCATTAGGATAATTATTGACCACGTGTAGAGATAATTTTCCGTTCGGAGCTAACCTTCTCACTTCAGAGAAGGAATGGCTTGCATGTGAGATAAAGGCTCCTTAAGCCTGAGGTGGACTTGATTGCGTCGCCCAGACTACAGGAGTTCTGAAGTAGCGGCGACAGCCTCGGCATTGGTCAGGATTCATAAGCCCTTTCTGGGGGGGATTTCTGTTAAGTATTTTAGACTTAAATCTCTCGCCAGGAACGCTCCGTTAAACAGCTCCGTCTTCATGCCTCCCTAAATATTCGGTCGACATTGTTCCTATTTTTCTCTCCAGTGACTATCAGTAATTGCCTCTAGAGTTAATGGGTTGAATGTGGCAGAATCTCATATCCCTACTAATTGCACAAATGCACAAGAGGCCAATCGGCACTTTAATAACGTGCACTTCCAAAGTAATTGGTGTGGGACTAATTGAGAAAATAGATTGACGGCGGTTTGGTGAGTGAACAGAGAAGATTGAATTTGCGAGGCGGTATGACCTAACAGGCTCAACGGGACAGAAGAGATGCGTTATGTGTGACGACCACAGAAGGAGATTTATAGAACGTTGTTGATGTGCCAAAGAGGGGCAGCATGCTTACAGTCAACAGATGTAGTCAACACAGTGTACTCCGTTTGGCTGTTCCCATCAGAAGAGCTGTGACTAGCGACAGCTTGAGGGAAATTCATAGGGTACTGATGCCTTATGGCATGTCAAAACTGTTTGTATTTACTTCATCCGACCCAAGGGCTCTCAACAGTGTACAGCTCAACCAGCTTCCAATTGTAAACTACGGTGCAACGCATGTTGTCTTTAATGCTCTCTTGGCTTTCTCAACTTTTACTTTGGACATTAATCAACGTCACCACCTAGTGAGGAACATACAACATTACAACACTGTCTGACTCCCCATCAAGCTCGTCGAGTAAAACTGTGATAGACCTTTACAAAGATACAATTGAACCATTTATTTGACTTCCAACCTCAAAAATGTACATTATATTCTCTCTTCAAAATTGTATTTATAAAATGGATGCAAAAATATATTAATTCCTTGTTGTACCTTTCCTCAGGACGTTAGTGACTAATGGCAGGAAAATGCAATGATGCTGCCAAATCTCCCTCTACCCCCTCTCTCCCTCCCCCCTCTCCTCTACCTCTCCCCCACTCCTCCCCCTCTCCTCTACCTCTTCCTCCTTCTCTCCCTCCCCCCTCTGTTCCCCCCTCCCTTCTTCTCTCCTTCATCCACCCTTCACACATGCCTCTTCCTATCCCAACAGTTTGGCACCTTCAGAGTGGCAGCTTCTCACCCTTAACAGCCCTCAGAGGTTTGTGTTCTCTCTCTCTCTCTGTCTGTGTCTCTCTGTCTCTCTCTCTCTCACTCTCTCTCTCTCTCTCTCTCTCTCTGTCTGTGTCTCTCTGTCTATCTCTCTCGCTCTCTCTCTCTCTGTCTGTGTCTCTCTGTCTGTCTCTCGCTCTCTCTGTCTGTGTCTGTCTGTCTGTCTCTGTCTCTCTCTGTCTGTGTCTCTCTGTCTCTCTCTGTCTCTCTCTGTCTGTGTCTCTCTGTCTCTCTCTGTCTCTCTGTCTCTCTCTGTCTGTGTCTCTCTGTCTGTGTCTCTCTGTCTGTCTCTCTCTGTCAGTGTTTCTCTCTGTCTCTCTCTGCTTCTATCTCTCTCTCTCTGCCTCTCTCTCTCTTACTTTCACTCTCTTTGACACTACCCCCCTCCCCCTTCTTTTCTCTCACAGCAGTATGCTGCACGCAAACCCCTGTCACAATCACTCACATCCACTAAGTGCTTCCCTGTCCAAACCTTGCCTGAGCAACGACGCCCCCTCTTAATCAATCTAGCCCTGTCAGTGTTATACTCTCACTGCTAAAATCCCATACAGGAAAAAGACAGGTTGCAAAACAGCTTCTTATATTTACATTTTTACAAAACTATCTGCAGCTGGGCTTCAAAATGTCATTTTTTTGGTTGGTAGCTACGTGATGCATGGGGTTGGATTGAACTGTGAGTGTGTGTGTGTGTGTGTGTGTGTGTGTGTATCGTGCGTTGGTCTGTGCGTGTGTGAGTGTCTGAGCTGGCATGAAAATCAGTGTGATGTTAATCAGAGAGGGAGTGTCCATAGTACTCGTCGTAGGGCTCGCTGGTGATCGTGGTCTGGGGGCGAGGGATGGTGTAATCTTTGTCCGGGTCAATCTCCTGAAACACACACACAATATTAAGCACATTACACACATTAAGCACATTAGGCATACCGGAAACACACGCACACACACAATACATACACACGCACACACACATGTGAAGCACATACTATTTCCAACATCAAATGGTATTATTTGATAAATGTTTTGTTCATATATTATTTGGAGTATATTATATATGAATATGTTATTTCATTTTTGGACCTAATCATTGCCTTTCATAATAAAAGTTGTCCAGTTTAATACACTTTTTGTACAGTTGCCGACTGCTATAATCTATCCAAATCATAGTCTGTACAGATCACATACTGTAATCCTGTCACCCACCTCATTTTCAGTAACAACAGACACATTCCAAGTTTGGACCTGAGACCTGAGATATCGGGGTCAGACGACTGAACGGTTAGGGAATCAGGCTACCAATCAGAAGGTTGCCGGTTCGATTCCCAGCCGTTCAAAATAACGTTGTGTCCCTGGGCAAGGCACTTCACCCTACTCGCCTCAGGGGAATGTCCCTGCACTTACTGTAAGTCGCTCTGGATAAGCGCGTCTGCTAACTAAATGTAAATTACAAACCCTGCATCTATTCCTAATCCCAAGGATGTCCGTCATACTCACTGTCATGGAGAAGCCGGACTCGTAGGGAGATTTCAGCGCCGGCTCCTGTCTCCTCCCTGCTGGAAGGAATCACAAGGCTTTACCGGCTCCTCCTCAACACACAGCAGGCCTGTGAAAACCTGACAGGGTCATCGTTCTCATCTAATATGTAGACATCTTTGCTGTGACATGTAGCAATAGGAGCTGAGGTTCTGACGGAGTGCCGATCTTGACGAGCTATATCAGGGTTTTTTTCTTCTTTGTGGGTTTGTGCCAGATAAAAGGAATGTGACCTTGTCAGCCCTGGTCTGCAGGTCTCTGTTCATGTGACCTTGAATCTCATAGACAGTTCCCTGTCTTCTCTCTTCCTTAGTCCTCTAGTGTCCACACAGTTAATCTCTCTCTCTCCCCTCTCTCTCTCGCTCTCTCTCTCTCCCCCTCTCTCTCGCTTGCTCTCTTTCTCTCTCTCTCGCTCTCTCTTTCTTTCTCACACACACTCGGTCTCTCTCTCTCTCTGTTCTTTCTCTCATGCAAACCCCATTCCCTGCGTCACTCACCTTTCCTGTCGGCACCATCATTCTCAAAGCTGCCGTTGTCCCTCCCCTCCTTCTGGACCGTCATGCTGGGAAACTCGACCGTCGGGCTGGCCCACCCGCTGAAGTCCGGGGTGGCCTCCCTGGAGTGCCCAGCCCCCCTGCACAGGCAGGCTATCTGGGCCAGCCCGTGGCCCAGCAGCAGGACCCAGCCGTTGGCCACCAGGGCGACACTCAAGACCGGGTCGTCCCAACGGGGCCTGGGGGCCATGAGAGCCAGGGATCAGACAATGCGGACATGTTCTACCGTACACCGTGGATTCATTCCACTGTCCAAGTTTGTGTCCTAGTTTCACACAATATTCAAACGACAACAATGTTTGAATACTGTTAATGTTGTGTTATTTTACCTAACCCCCCCCCCCCTCCATGTTCAAACCAAATCTACGCCCTTGCCTCTGAAACATGGTAACTTTTTTGTTGGTGCAGTTAAGCTACCAAAATAGGTAGACTAGTAGCCTTGAAGCAGAAATAGGCAATGCCAACCATTTTAAATGGTACATTATATGTAAAAATGCCACTTAAAAAAGTGACTAGTTACTTTTAAACACTAGCTAATGAACTGGACCAATCAATAGCAACAACGTAAGAATCCCTACCTGCGGCCCATGTCGGGGTTGCCCCGGGTGAGCAGCCCCACCCACACCACCCAGATGGCGACGGAGAGCAGCAGGGTGAGGCAGAGCATCGTGGCCTGGGTCTGGCCCCGCTTCTGGCTTCCGCCCGTGTAGCTGTAACTGTAGGTCAGGCAGGACCGGCACAGGTTCCTCAGCGACACCACCAGCGCGGCGGCGAGGAGACAGAACACGTAGACGAGCAGCATCACAAACTCCCCCTGGCTGTACTCGCACGGACGCTCGTCCCGCACCAGCACGATGATCAGCCACTCCGTCGCCACGATCACCTGGACCAGGAACAGGCACAGGGCCAGGCAGGGCTCGCCCCTCCCCCTCGCCAGGCCGAAGCCCAGCAACGCCAGGCCCCTCGCCAGCAGGCACGAGAACGCCAGGGCGAACGCCACCCCGAACAGGAAGAGGCGCGTGGGGCACGTCTGCGAGGTGAGGCGGATGACGAAGGCGAAGGTGAGGGCGAAGAGGGCGGCGGTGGACAGGAGGAAGAGCGACATGGACGCCACAGCGCCCCCGATGCCCCTGGGGCGTCGCCGGGACGACACGCACACCCAGAGGGTCCAAAAAAGCAAGCCAATCAGGAGGCAGGAGCTCACCACGAAGCCTAGCGTCGCCAGACTCTCCACCACGATGCCCCATGCCGCCCGCCTATCACACAGGTACCAGTACATGGGCTCCAGCCCTGCTCCACACCCCAGTGGCTCCTGGGAAGTGGAGTTTGAGGAAGTGTTGGTCTGGGGGGAGGAGTTACTAGGAGTAGCTGTACTGGTAGAGTTTGTTGTGTCAGTGTTATTAAGGGTGGTGTTAGATGCCAGTATGGTCTGACTAGGAGGGGGGAGGCAGAGGAAGAGGAGGAAGAGCAGGCCGAGGTGGGGGTGTGTCTGGAACTGAGAGCCCATCCTGGTGTTAATCCACATGTCCTCTGGTACTTCCTGGTCGGTCCTTTCTCTCGCCCGTCCTGATTGGGCAGTTGATTCCTCTCTGTTTCGGAGGTCTTGTCAGTCTCGGCTGTGTGGTGTTCACCTGAGGACACCAAAGAGACTGCCTCGATACAATGGAACAACAAACTGCAGGAGCGTGTGTGTGTGTGTGTGTGCGCGTGCGTGCGTGCAAACAAGTGTGCACTTGTGATCGAGAGGCACAGAGAGAGTGAGGCAAACAGAGAAAAAACGATTCATAGGAGAGAGAGAGAGAGAGAGAGAGAGAGAGAGAGAGAGAGAGAGAGAGAGAGAGAGAGAGAGAGCAGACATGCCAGGACAAAGAGAAAGATTTGTGTGTGAGGCAATAAACACAATTATCAGGAGGTACAGGCAGGTGAATCAAGACAGTTTGAGACACTGTCTCTGTCTGCTAGACAGCAAGAAATAGGGAGAGAGAGAGAGAGAGAGAGAGAGAGAGAGAGAGAGAGAGAGAGAGAGATGGAGAGAGAGAGAGAGAGAGAGAGAGAGAGAGAGAGAGAAAGAGAGAGAGAGAGAGAGCGAGATGGAGAGAGAGAGAGAGAGAGAGAGAGAGAGAGAGAGAGAGAGAGAGAGAGAGAGAGAGAGAGAGAGAGAGAGAGAGAGAGAGAGAGAGAGAGAAGAGAGAGAAATGATCTCTCTGTGCATGATCTCTCTGTGTGTCAGAGGAGGAAAGAAAAAGGGATTGACTCGGACATAAAAAGCCAAATGAAAGCAGGGAGAGGGAGAGGAAGGGAGGAGGAGAGAGAGAGAAAAACGAGAGAGAGCCCTGCGAGATCAACTTTACTGATAGCTGATTGTCACTTCCTCCAGAATATAACAGTGGCCTTGTTTTAGAGGCAGAGATTCAGAGATGACATTTAATATGCTTATCACTGGGTAAATACACCTCATCACGTCTCCCATGCTTTAACCCCTTAATGTTTGAACTTTAGCCTGGAGATTAGAGACACAAAAAGTCACCAAAACCCCTCCTTCGTTTCTCTCACACACATCCACAGTACTTTATCATTGATGATGCTAGTGTGAAGGTGACCAGATTTTAAAGTACATTATGAAACACGATTGATGTTGAGCAACACATGTACTCAAACATTTGTTTTTCAGGGCTTACTGATTGTCACCGATATCATGAGAACTTAGCAAAAGTTGAAATACCAGTTTCAATATTTCAACTTCATTCTTGTCTGGCGATAAAACAAATGTACTAAACATTAGTGTAAATAATGTCAAACAAATTCCTCAAAACAATGTTTCGTTCAGGACCAACCCTGGACTCACCTGCTGTCTGAAGCTATAAGTGGATCCAACTCTATGATGCCAGGTCTTCTGTCCTCTCTCCTAACTTGGGAAGTTTGACTTTGGAAAACTTTAGACATACGCTTTTAGACGAAGCATCAACACCCAGTCATATCTGTGCATGACTCCAAGTTCAAGGATGTGACCCGATCCCGTCAGCCTGGTTCAGTGGAAAGAGGGAGATGAGGAAGGAGAGAAAAAGAGAGAGGGAGTGCGAGAGAAAGAACAGATGAGTTTGAAAAGGAAATATTGTTTTCACTTCAGATTTACATCGACAGGTAAGTCCTCCTCTTCCTTCCTGCTCCCTCTCTCTCCTCCTCTCGCTCTCTCTCTCTCTCTCTCTCTCTCTCTCTCTCTCTCTCTCTCTCTCTCTCTCTCTCTCTCTCTCTCTCTCTCTCTCTCTCTCTCTCTCTCTCTTCCTCCTCCTCTCTCTCTCTCTCTCTCTCTCTCTCCTCTCTCTCTCCTCCTCTCTCTCTCCTCTCCCTCCCTCTCTCTTTCTCTCTCCTTCTTTTTCTCTCCCTTTCCCGTTCTCTCTTTCCATCCCTACCTTCCAAAACAGCAACTTAGAGGTGTGGTTCAAACATCTGCAGGCAAAAGAACAGGTACTGACACATACACACACAGTTCTCAAAACACACACTCTCCCCACATGAGAGAGTCATGAAAATGACTGTTCCTGTGATACATCAAAGGTTTCTGTGATCTATTAATGTTGAATTGACAACGTTAAACAAGCATTAGCAACAACCAGTGAGTTAAGTTGTAAGTGTGTATTTTGAAGTTTAGGAAACCTCATTGGAGTGCCTGTCACATGCCCAGGTCTTTATCAATGTATATCAGGTCATCAAAACAAGAGGTTGCTAGGCTACAGAGCGCGAGGTGAGGAGGAAGGGATGAAGGGAGAGGGGAGGAGGTAAAAGCGTTGATGACTCAGCTTTGCTCCCTGTTGGGGCAGGAACCTAGGGTGTTCCATAGGAAGCAAACATAGATCCCTGATTAACACACACTTTGATTTCACGATCGGTTCCGTTATTGATTCCGTTTGAAAGACGACAGAAAAATCCTCAACAGAATAGGAAAACGTACCTCGAGTGAGGATTGGCTGGCAAATTTGTCCAATCTTGCAGGCTGGAGGGCTTCCCGACTGTCCCGCAGGCCTCTGCACACGCACCGCACACACGCTACACGCACTCTGAAGAGCGTTGTTGAGGCGTGTGGAGAATTGCGTCAGTCACAGAGAATGTCTTTGCCCCAGTCCCAGCTGAGGGGCCCAGACTCAAGTCTGTACAGGGCAGGCTTGACAGGGTGTGTTTGGGCTGGGAAGGGGGGAGGGCAGGACGGAGAGAGTCGGTGTTGTAACCTGCGATCAAACGGTGACAGGTTTGGATCATGTGCTCGTCCAGGGCGATGTGCTCGTCCAGGACAGGTGTCGGGCCGTGGGACCCAAAGGAAAGTCGGTGTACAGGATCAAACATAGAACATGTTCTGAAGTTCACACAAAGATTGACCTTAGATCAAAGGGCAGGTGTGTGTGGGTATGGTGTGCTGATGTGTAGCTGAACTATTCCCATGATGTCATAGTCTTCTTACCAGATATGCAGGTCTGGTTTGTCATTGTAGGGAGTTTGTGTTGTGTAACGGTGGCTGTTGTTAGGTGGAGAGCAGTCTAAACTTGTGTTGAGTCACGGTTGTTTGAGACAAAACCATAGAAACCCATGTCAAAATGTTTTTGATTTGTGGAAGAAAATGTTCAGCTTCCCTTTGTCTGAATGCAGTATGCAAATGTCCATGTGCCAGAGCCAGCAAACCTGGTGATCATACCTGGATTTAAATAACACGACATTTTGAGGACATTTTTTATGAACGTAAAAGCAAGGACACCTCAGTTTACTGAAAATACAAACTTTTATTGAGTCTATCAGAGACATACACGTACGCCCTCAGTGATGTGAGTGTGTCTGTGTGTGCGACACATCGTGTATGCCTCTCCGGTCAACAGTGTGGTCTAGGTGTGGGTGGGCGAGCGAGCTAGGTGAGACCAGGGCGAGGAGAGAGAGGGGGGGGATAGTGGGATAGGAGAGGGAACACCTCCACCAGAATGAGCTAAAGCATCGTAGTTTCGGTCATCTCAACATATCACACGCCCTCTTTGCTGGTGATGTCCATTCAGAGTCCTGGGTGGCCGGAGGTGGCGCACCATTGGTCAATGGTGAGGTAAATAACACAATGCCAAGAAAAGAAAAAAAAAAGAAAGCCAAACGGGAGGGAAGGTGTAAAAAAGGAGTGTGAAGGAGAGGAAGACAGAAAATGGAGGAGAAAAGCAAGAACAACGCAAACAAACCGGTCATATTTACAATACCATGGACGACAGCAAGCAAGCACAAGCTAGTGTGTTTGCTCAAGTCGGTCACTGGGTGAGGAAGGGAGGGCAAGAGAAGGAGGGAGGGAAGGAAGATAAGAGAGGGGGCCCTGAGGTAGGCTATTGTAGAGAGGGTCAGGGGAAGTGAACAGAAGGAGGGGCTTGGTCTCCACGACTCCACGTATAGTCATATATACTGTAAACAGTAGTATTATATAATAATAATAACAAATAACAGTCTTTAAGTATGGCTTCTGCCCACCACGGGGTCTAGTCCCCTTGGGCGGCCCGGCGCAGCCACGGCGGACGACCACCCGGTGAAGAGACGACAGCAGGGTGGGGGGGGATCTTCCCAGAGGGCGCGTCGGTCAGAGCAGGAGTACGAGGAGGAGACGTCAGGTGAGGGAGAGAAGGAAGAGAGGGACGAAGGGAGGCAGGAAGGAGGGATGGATGGAGGGAGGGAAGGCAGGAGGCTTAGATGATGCCGTATTTGGCCAGGTCGCTGAGCTCCATGTCTCCGAAGGCCTCCCAGGGGCAGACCACGGTGATGTCTGTGCCGAGACCCTCCATGCCAGGGATGTCGTCACCGAACCTGAGGGACAGCTGGAGCATCAGTGTCTGACAGACGCTTTATCTCATTCATTCACACGACTTGTTTTCCATTTATACAACAACAACAAAAAGTCGATTGTTGGAGTTGTGATAATTACATGTAAGATCAATGCTCTCATAATGAACGGATGTGTGTTTCTGTGGTGCAATGTGCCGACTAAATGTTTTTTGGTGTGTGTGTGTGCTTTGAAAGAGACAGGTGTGTGTGTGCGTGTTTGTTTGTGTGTGTGTGTGTGTGCTGGGATAAAGACAAGTCTCACCCTTTCTGGCCAGGCTTGGGGGCCTTGCTCTTGAAGGTACGGGTCTGCCTCTGCTTGAACTTGGGGGGCCCCTTCTTGGGCGTGGTGGGGCCGGCGGTGGCGCTGCCTGCTGCCAGGGCACTTCCTGCTGGGGGGGCGGCGTTCATCTCTGCTGGATTAGGCTGCGGGGAGAGAGAGGGGGAGAAAGAGAGAGACGGAGAGAACGAGAGAGAGAGAGGCAGTCGTTAGAGAAGCAGCTGGACTGTGGTTGCGTTCTAGTGGGGTCGGTGGTCTAGCAATCCCCTGGTCTATGTTCTACTCTTTGTCTTTGATCTGAACTCTTTCATCTTTGTCGTTTTAGGCTAGTTTTGTTTTCCTCCTCTGCCTCTCTCTCTCCCTCCATTCCCTCCCTCTCTCTCTGCTGCCCTCTGGCTGTTAATCTCTGCTTTGTACCCTGGCTTGGACATAAGGGGGGTAATCTGTAACAAAAGAGATTAGGCAGATTAGGCGAAACCATCGGATTATCACTAATCCCCTTTAACACCCAGTTGGATTAATTGCCCTTCTTAAGGAGTAGAGGTGTCCTTTTGTGGTCTACTGCTTTTCTGTGATGAACTTTAAAAAGGAAACCACATTTGAAAGAAGACCCTTTTTTCTAAAAAAATATATTTACAAACTGCTGTCTGTTCATAATGTGGAAAGCGCATTTGTGTTATTGCTGTTGTTTTTTTAATTCACAAGTCATTATTCATCTGGCCTTTTAGAAAAGATAATGATTTACAAATCGCCATACGATTTAGGATTCCAGCTATGCAATAACTTCTTAAGATTCCAGTTATATTAACAGCCACACGCTGATCATACATTTGTTTCCAGAAGGTTGGAGGCGATTGGCTCGTGGCGTGGCCAGTAAGAGTTCACTCCCTGAGCGGTTTGCTCGCTAACAAGATCAGAGAGCATGTCTGTCAGGGTATTGGGGACAGCATGAGTGGGTGATGGTATCAGCGCCTCAGACTGGTTGTGGGGCTAAGCAACAGTTAGCCTCTGTCCCTATTCCCCCTAATCTCCTTAGGCAGTATCCTAGCTAATCCTCCTCCCCAACCCCCCCCCCCCCCCCCCCCTTCACCCAACCCTCTAACACTGCTAAGCCTGTTGGAGGAATAAGCTGGATGACGGACACTTTAGTGGGCCTGTGCCTTCTGAGGTCACGTAGGCTACACCTGGGTTCAATCCCTAGATCTTCAAGTCAAGGGGATGGGTTAAAAATGGCTGCCTGATGGGATTTGACAGACGTCAGAGTGCTCGGAGGTCAGTGAAGCTGCTTAGAGCGACGCTGAAGAGGACGTGCCTGCCGAGGTCTTAACCATCTGGAGTCAGGTGGCTGAGCGGTGAGGGAATCGGGCTAGTAATCCGAAGGTTGCCAGTTCGATTCCCGGTCATGCCAACTGACGTTGTGTCCTTGGGCAAGGCACTTCACCCTACTTGCCTCGGGGGAATGTCCCTGTACTTACTGTAAGTCGCTCTGGATAAAAGCGTCTGCTAAATGACTAAATGTAAATGTAAATCTGGATGGTTTGATCCTGAGCCAGTCCTTATTGGCTGAGAACCCTCTGTCTGTTGATGTTTTGAACATCTTGACATGATAGATATGCACGTTAGCGCTATGGGATATCTGCATTCACTCAAATTTGCCATTGTGTTTGTTATTTAGTAGGTAGTTCACCCCTCGTCCTTGAGGATAACTATGTAGATAGCTTGCGCCTCTCTTTCATGATGGCAGACAAGTTAGAAGCTTAGAAGCTCTAGAAGCTTCTCAGGTGAGAGGCCAATAAAAGAAATGACAACCGCTGGAAATCAAAACCATACAATCTCCATTCATACTCAGATCACAAGATGAGAGTCTGTGATGCACTGAATTATGACACCAAGATACACCTGCCTCTACGTTGACTAGATATTCAGAAAAGTGCTACAGTCCTCCACACAATCGATCCATTGTATCGCTATCTTGACTCGAATCGAAATAATTCAACTCCAAGCTCCATTAGAACCAACCTCTAGCTCAGCGAGTTGGCTACAAAAAAAGAAAGACACAGAAATAGGCCACCAGTACTAAGATAAGGTTTGTTTTTCATTTGCATTTCCAATCTTTCACATAAGATTTAGATATCTGTCATTCACATCATTACTTCCTCTAACCTACCACTTCCCTTCACAGCCATACAGGGCTACCATAACACACGCTCTTGTGTGCAGCGCCCGTAGAAATACAACACACCTTTCTGCAGTGGTATAATTCGCCAGTAACTGTATTAGAGGTAAGCATTGTCAAGGCAGGTACACTATCTGTGTGTCAGTGGATTGTTGTACAGGCGTCTGTGTTTGTGAGGTGAGCGAGGATGTGGTCTCACCTGAGAGGGTCACAGAGGATCTGAAGAGCTTCTGTCTCTCCTAAAAGCCAGTCCGCTGAGTCTAGTAAGTGAGCAGAATAAGGATTAACGGCCCAGACTTGATTTATATACCTCTCTCTTAATCTCACCGTCACATGGTCATTCCAGAAAGGTCCGCCAGTCCCTTAGGCCCCTCCCCCTCATCCTTCTCACCCATCCATCTCTTCCCCCCTCCTCCCTCCCTCCCTCCCTCCCTCCCTCCCTCCCTCCCTCCCTCCCTCCCTCCCTCCCTCCTCCACCCTCATATTGTCCTCTTCCTCCCTCCCCCCTTCCCTCCCTTGCACATTGTCCTTACTGTACCCCTCTCTTCTCCCTCCCATGGGGAAGGTAAAGGGGGTGAGTTTGACTCAGTAGCAGGGAGGAGGGAGGTACATTTACATTTAGCCATTTAGTGGACGCTCTTATCCAGAGCGACTTACAGTAAGTACAGGGACATTCCCCCCGAGGCAAGTTGGGTGAAGTGCCTTGCCCAAGGACACAACGTCCTTTTTCACGGCCGGGAATCGAACCGGCAGCCTTCTGATTACTAGCCCAATTCCCTAACCGCTCAGCCACCTGACTCCACCAGGTAGGAGGGAGAGGTCAGTCAGAGTGTTTTTTAATGGTCTCATCCTATTAAGCTTGGGCACGCCTGCATTTAGCCTGTACACAGTGGGCATGGCGGGCGGACTGACATTTGTTCTGTCCGAAGACGCTCCTCCTCCCCCATGTAAGCTACCGTTAGCATGAGCCAACACAGTTCCAACCTGGATTCTCTTTGGGGCTTCTAAGGTGACATTCTCACACACAACGTGTCATTGTCACACAACAGGTGCACTGCCAGTATAGCTTGTCAAAGCTGCTGTAGAGGACAGTAGTCATTTAGTTTGTTTTATGGTTATTCTCAGCGACGACGGACAACTATTACGATAAACAAGCAAACATGAACACGGTAATATTGTGGAAGTAAAAATATGTAGGCTCCAAAGAATTTCTAGAAGTTTCCAGTCGTCACGTGTGTTTGTGCTTGGTGACGATGACAAAGTTCGGATTTTGCCTACTCAAAACAGATACCTCAATGTTTTTATTTCCCGTAAGAGAAAATTATTTGAATTTGACATTCAGACACCGTATTTACAGATGTAACAATGAGGGTTTCAGATTGTGTATAGTCATCACGTTGGCAGCAGTAGACCAGCATGGAGTTCTGATGCACCACAGCCCTGCTGGTATCCCTGCAACAGGGCCGTGTTCACAGCCCTGCTGGTATCCCTGCTACAGGGCCGTGTTCACAGCCCTGCTGGTATCCCTGCTACAGGGCCGTGTTCACAGCCCTGCTGGTATCCCTGGTACAGGGCCGTGTTCACAGCCCTGCTGGTATCCCTGCTACAGGGCCGTGTTCACAGCCCTGCTGGTATCCCTGCTACAGGGCCGTGTTCACAGCCCTGCTGGTATCCCTGGTACAGGGCCGTGTTCACAGCCCTGCTGGTATCCCTGCTACAGGGCCGTGTTCACAGCCCTGCTGGTATCCCTGCTACAGGGCCGTGTTCACAGCCCTGCTGGTATCCCTGCAACAGGGCCGTGTTCACAGCCCTGCTGGTATCCCTGCTACAGGGCCGTGTTCACAGCCCTGCTGGTATCCCTGGTACAGGGCCGTGTTCACAGCCCTGCTGGTATCCCTGCTACAGGGCCGTGTTCACAGCCCTGCTGGTATCCCTGGTACAGGGCCGTGTTCACAGCCCTGCTGGTATCCCTGCTACAGGGCCGTGTTCACAGCCCTGCTGGTATCCCTGGTACAGGGCCGTGTTCACAGCCCTGCTGGTATCCCTGCTACAGGGCCGTGTTCACAGCCCTGCTGGTATCCCTGGTACAGGGCCGTGTTCACAGCCCTGCTGGTATCCCTGGTACAGGGCCGTGTTCACAGCCCTGCTGGTATCCCTGCTACAGGGCCGTGTTCACAGCCCTGCTGGTATCCCTGCTACAGGGCCGTGTTCACAGCCCTGCTGGTATCCCTGCTACAGGGCCGTGTTCACAGCCCTGCTGGTATCCCTGGTACAGGGCCGTGTTCACAGCCCTGCTGGTATCCCTGCTACAGGGCCGTGTTCACAGCCCTGCTGGTATCCCTGCTACAGAGCCGTGTTCACAGCCCTGCTGGTATCCCTGCTACAGGGCCGTGTTCTGATGAACACTGACGGCTCTAACTAACAACAAGATGTTGTTGCTGTTTCTTTAATTCCTTAAGCACTTGGTTAATACACACGGTGAGAGGAGAACATTAGAGTGGAAATGACGTGTCAGGAGATGCGTGGGGAAGCACATCACAATCACAGGCAGGCCTCGCAACCAATGAAATGCTGACGTGTAAAGATTGGCATGAAGGGAAGACCTAAATCAAGAACTCTTTTCACCTGCTGGATCAGTGGTTGGGCTGAGAAAAGAAAAGATCTTAATAAATCGAGTCTATTCTAGTCTGTTCTGTTTTAATGTAGTCCACTCTGTTCAATGTAATTCTACCATCTTCTGATCTCTGTTCTAGTCTAAGCAGGACTCAGACAGGTAAGCTTTTACAAGACTCTTGGGAAAAAAATAAGAGACCACTGGAACTTTTTCTTTCCTTTGTAAAAAAGTTGAGAAGGACAATTTGAGTGAGGAACAGAAGGGTAAAAAGGCCACTGCAAATTCTACCTTTCTGTTCATCTCTCAAAATTGTCCTTCTCAACTTTTAAAAAAAGGAAAGAAAAAGTTCCAATGGTCTCTTATTTTTTTCCAGAGTTGTATAAGTTCAACATTCATGTAATAATAATGTGTTTATAAATATTATAGAACTATTATATAAATATATGCTTCTGTATATTTTGGCAAAAAAAGAATATCAACATCATACTTTACGTGCACCTTTTCAAATAAGGTGTCACTTATGGATCATGACTTTGCTGATGAAGCTTCTAGAAGCCCTTTCAGTGCAGCATCTCAATATAGTCAAGGATTTTTCAGAGGATGGGTTGGTAGTCCACCTTGCTCCTTGTATTCATACTTCTACATCATTCAGACATGCTGGAAACTGAGAAATTCACAGGAACTTCATAAACATCATATCATGATGATCACGTCTGTGAGTCACAACCAGTTCTCCAGGGGGTTACGGTTGAAAGAGCCATTAGTAGAGGTGACCAACTATAAGTGACCCATCAACATGAGCTGAGATCACACACAGTCTGGGTCTGGGCGGAGCCTGTGTTTGGGACAACAGAACACAACCCTTCAGATACCTACAGTAACCCTGGATGTCTGGGAGTAATCTGGTAACCATGGATATGAGAGGTTAAGATTTGGCTGACACAGAAGTTAGGGATTATAGAATGCGGTCATCTTTGGTCTTTGGGGTCAAGGAAGTTTCTTGAAGTCTGACCTGAAAAGGAGGACAGTGATAGCAAGCTTCTCACCTCACAATTTAGATTGAAACCAGATTATGCACGGACCCTTTTTAGGTTTGGGAAACGGACACGCAAACATGCAACGTAGAACATTCACTGTTATTACATTGCAATGCATCACAGTTTCAATTGCTCCATTTCAATTTTGAAATAGTCTCCAACCTTCTCGACTTCTCAACCATCATATTATCTGGGGGCTTTTCAGTGTTCCTCTCTACGTTCCCATGTGACTTCCATCAACAGGCGCCCTGTGTCGAGCTGGCTGTCTTGGTGTCCGTGGAGCTGTGCTGAAGCCTTGTGAGAGATTACAGGGATGTTACAGTAAGCACGGCTGTTTAAATTAACGTTCTTATTCAGGAGTTTCCATCTCGCTGGAGGCTTCAGTGCACAGGTGGGAGACACACAGGGGCAGTGAAATGATTTTTGCCTCGTTTGATAAAATAGCTAACTGGGGGATCTGAACAGATCCCCCTTGTACACAGGGTTAAGTTATAGGTCAATGTTTCCAAGTTTTAAAGCCCACAGCCCCATCCTATTCTGTGTGCATACTTAGGGTTATTGCTTCCTACTCAGCTTACTCCAGGCTTACCTACATGACATACCTACACTGACTACATCACCCATTAGTATCCTCGAAAATCTCACTGTTTTACGTGAGTGCATGCGGGAGAATGTGTTTATGTACATTTACATTTAGTCATTTAGCAGACGTTCTTATCCAGAGCGACTTACAGTAAGTACAGGGACATTCCCCCCGAGGCAAGTAGGGTGAAGTGCCTTGCCCAAGGACACAACGTCATTTTGCACGGCCGGGAATCGAACTGACAACCTTCAGATTACTAGCCCGATTCTCTAACCGCTCAGCCACCTGACTCCTTATGTCATGGCCTACAGGTCATGACCTACATGGGGAGAACATTTTGAACCCATCCTGTAAAAAAAACACATGGGAGGAATCCAGAATGCCATATTTTTAAGGTAGGTTCACATGTAAGGAATTTGCCATGTGTGACCTCAGACAGCCAATGAAAGCAACATGAATCGTCTTCCATTTTGGGACCCAGTGTGTGTTCAGTGGGTGGGGGTGAGCGTTGTGGCTGGCTTTCTCCTTCTCTGACATGTTAAGTACAGTGCATCCATACACTTGACGTGTAGGACCCGCATAGAGCACCAGTGTATGTCTTCGTCTGTAAACATCTGAGATGAGAGGGGGGTGAATCTCACAGACAGAACACACACTCTCTATTTGAGATTGAAAAACCAACAGGCTAGATTATGAATGCAGTTACACACGTGCCCTGAATTAAGTGAGGCTCTGAAAGAAGAAATACAAATGTTTTCATTCAACTTCACTTATTTCAGACGGCGGTTGTCTTCTTCTGCCAGAAATGTTCTCAGTCCTCTTCAAGGTCCTCAGAGTGTTACTTGGGTGGAGGTGAGGGTCTCTTCAGTTTGTGATTGTTCTTAAATGTTTCTAATATTTCAATTCTCCAGCAGTACATGGTCAATCAATTGCTAACTGATTTAAAAAAACATTTTCATACAAGGCAGCATATAAACTTTGGTTGAAGTTGGCATTTGTCAAATCTGTGATAATGGAAATGTGTGACATGTTCATGACAGGCTCTTCTGATGACTCATGTACACCCACATGACCTGTGGTGTTGCTATGGGGTTGCTATGCTGGGCCAGACTGTCTGGTATCGCAGGTGTCATCTCTGGGTATCCCGACCCCTAAACACACACGTGGACATTCTGGGCTGGTCAGCCAATAACTGCTGTTGTGGTACGTGTGTGGGCTACATGGAGAGCCCAAGCACATTACACACACACACACACATATGCAGATCAGCCTAGTTCTTGTTGACACAGTCAATCAGCTGGTTTGACACCCCCTGAAATAGCAGATGAACACTTATACATTAGCAGGAATAGGACAGAGAGAGAAGGTGGGAGGGAGAAATCTATGAGCACTTTTATTTGCAAAGGACAACTTTCAGTCAAATAAAACGATTCCGTTTTACAGTCTTCATGAAATTCAAATTCACCGTTCGAAAAGCTGTTGAATTAAGCTGTATTAATCAAAGGGAGGTTTTGACAGTACATTCTGACTGTGATGTAATAGCAGTCTGTGTTGTTCTGATGACGCTGTTGTTAGCTGTTAAAGAGATGAAACAATGCTCTCCATCCTTCTAGAGGATTCTGACAGGGATCAAGGGCTATTCTTGGACAGGTGGAAGCACTCACAAAGAGCCAAAGGTTAGCAAATGCTATCAAGAAAGGATCAACCAGGACATGAAAACACGTACTTTTCTCTGCCTATTCTATATTACATTATTCTCTTAAGAAAATAACAAAGACAGTTAAACAGATAGCAATCAAAACTCAATTTAGAATATATATTTACGGTGCGAAAAAATCCTAATTATAAATCAACCAATCAGTTCAACAGTGGCAAACATGAAAGTGAATTTTGGTGCATTTCGTGGTCACATAACCCTTCTCTAATATATGTCGACCCAGTCCTAAGTAAAATTAGATTGACCCGAATCTGATTGTATAGGCTTACCAACCCAGGATGACGCTAGTCAGATCAGTAAACATTTTATCTGAGGTAACTTTCAGACTGTCATTCATGTTCATGAGTGAATGCTATTGCAAACCCAACAGGATATCAAGAGGAGAAAGTTGTACACAGTTTGGTTTGCACTAGTCCTTGAAGTTTCATATATCTTTTTACCTTGAATGACTTTTAAAACCTCAACATAACTTAATCTATAAATTGTAGTTCAGAACATAAGATAATCCCACACAACAGACTACTAGATTCATGAGACTGATACGAGACACTAGAACCTTCCGTCTTCATTCGTCTTCCGGTTTGCTCAGCACTTTGTGTAACTTTACTGGATGACAATGGGATGTGTCTGTGTTGTTCAGTTTTCATTGGCTCAGTGGGGATGCCTTGAAAGCCCCTTCTGTCAACGGTACATTAGTAACTTAAGGAAAACAGGCCCGCAACATTAAAGGTTCAATCCTCAGCAGCTAACAGCAGTGCTCCGAAACGCTCTCTGGCTGTTGCTCTGCTCTTGTGTAATAGCAGAGCAGTAATCTGATATCCAATTGTGTCTGTACATCCATGTGCAGGCCTGACAAAGAGCTTTTGCTTGCTTTATAAATACAACATGGTTCCCAGAACCAGCACTGGAGAGAGTCTCCTCAATCTCGTTAGCTCTCATACAGCATCCGAACAACGTGAGCTTGTATAAAGGCTAGCTATGTCCCTGCGTGTGTGTGTTTGTGTGTGTGTGTGTGTGTGTGTGAGTGTGTGTGTGTGTGTGTGTGTGTGTGAGAGTGTGTGTGTGTGTGTGTGTGTGTGTGTGTGTGTGTGTGTGTGTGTGTGTGTGTGTGTGTGTGTGTGTGTGTGTGTGTGTGTGTGTGTGTGAGTGTGTGTGTGTGTGTGTGTGTGTGTGTGTGTGTGTGTGTGTGTGTGTGTGTGTGTGTGTGTGTGTGAGTGTGTATGAGTCAGTGAAAGAGAAAGCCAGCTACATGTTTACAGTTTAAGACCTGGCAGTACCTGCTGTGTGGATTAACTGTGCCCATTTAGATTCGTTGTTGTTTATTGTTAAATACCTCCACAGATAGACAGGCAATGCATGTTTTTTTGTATTTATTAAAGTAGCTTTGAAATGCTGTAACTCTGTGTTGTTTTGTATAGTTAGGCTAACAGAACCCATCATGCATTTCAAACTGAGGACTCCACATTAAGATTCAGGTTTGGCTGTAACACCCTGTGAGATTAATCTTCAATCCGACCTTGGCTTTGATGCAAGACGTGAATTCTGGGTGGGTAGAAGGAGACAAGAAGTGAGAAAGAGAGAGGTGGGGTGTTCAAATAAAAGACTTGAAAGGGAATGCCAAAAAACAGATAGAAGGAGGAATATCTCTCTAGGATGCAGTCTGAGAGAGCATGTGAACAGACATCATTACCCCAAAAGGGAACGTCTCAATCACCTCAAATGAGTGTGCGTGTGCGCTCGAGTGTGTGTTTGTGTCACTCAGTCCACTTGTCCACTCTCCTGAATGAATATGAACCTAAACATGCTTTTCAGTTTAAACCACAATATACAGTCGAATCAGAACTCAGCCTAGAGCCAAATGTAGGCAAGAATAGAGAATGAGTCATAAAGTCTGTCGTTTTTTGAAAGGAACAAGGGGTCAAGCAGAGTTGACCAGGAAAGCAGAAGGTCTTAATCCGAACAGAGGAGGCAGACAGAGGGGGCAGGCAAAGTCGGGATCAGGGCAGGCAAAAAGAACCGGGAGAGCTAGAAAAACAGGAATTAGAAAACAAAGCTTATGGGGAAAACACACTGGTAGGCTTGACTAAGACCGAACAAGACAAACTGGAAATAAGGGACAGAAAAAAACTGGGGAAAAAACACTTTGTGAATACATATCGAAGCAGTTCGTAAGCATGCCTCGATTACAGCAGCTCTCAGAGAGATGGGAAGAAGAGGGCTTGACTGACAGACTGGGTAGTAAAATCTACTGTGGGTGATGAGGAAGATAGGAGACACC
>NC_090052.1:3432569-3495069 GCF_038355195.1 Osmerus mordax | reverse complement strand
GGGTCAAAAAGACAGCACATGAAGGAAGAAATGAAATATAGACGTGCATGTATAAGCAGCTGCATGGAAAGGTGAACCCAGATAACTGGTCAAACTTAAAGGGACATTTCACTAAAAAAGAAAAATGGCAAAACAATTTCCATCAATGCACCATGCATATGATGGAAAGATATTTGTTGGTTTGAAATATTTTGTAGAATTGTGCCCTATAATATATACTAATGATTTACTGACCCTTTTATAACAGTTCCCTAACCATTTTTAATTAGTTCATAAATGGCTAATAAAGGATTTTCATCTTTAATTGTAAGTGTTACCAGACCATATTATTATTATAACTCCCTCTGTCCTATATAGAGAGGAATTCAGCTGTAAATTTCATGTTTAGAATCCTAAAAAAGAAGGAACTGGGGATAATGAGTGAGAACGAGAGGCTAAAAGCGAAGAGAACAGAAATGTCTTACTGGGGCGTGACACGGAAGGAAGGGAGAGAGAGAGAGAAAGAGAGAAAGATTGAGAGGGCATTATTTTTAGATGAGTAGACTGCTGCAGTTAGTGTGTGTGTGTGTGTGTGTGTGTGTGTGTGTGTGTGTGTGTGTGTGTGTGTGTGTGTGTGTGTGTGTGTGTGTGTGTGTGTGTGTGTGTGTGTGTGTGTGTGTGTGTGTTAGTGGCCACAACAATCCGTGTGGGGATTTGGGTTTGGATAAATGCCTCCACAACAGACGAGGTAGGGTACACAATTCCCTACATTGCTCTGCTTATATCAATGCACTCAGTGCCCCTTTCATGAAAGAAACGTGTGAGTCTGTATTTGGGTAGTTGTGTGTGTGTGTGTATGTGTGAGTGTGTGTTTGTACATGTCTGTGTACATGAAGACCACACTCAATTAAAAAAATTATGAAAGCAGTGTACGTGTGTTTGTTCGTTTGTGTACATTAAGACCATACTTTATTTCAGGTGTTTGCCCTCTCCCATGTGTGTGTGTGTGTGTGTGTGTGTGTGTGTGTGTGTGTGTGTGTGTCTGTCTGTCTGTCTGTGAAGCAGGGAGCACATAGACCTGGCTTTGAAGCCATGTGTTTTTGATAAGTGGGACTCTTTGTGCTGTGTGTGTTTGTGTGCGTGTGTGTGTATTTCTCAGTCTGCTGACAAGGTGGACTGCAGTGAGTGTTGGCAGTGTGGAGTAGACTGTGTTGTCCTTGGCACCAGGGAGGGGCAGGGGGGCACAGTGGCATGAGGAGCCAAGACGACTGAAGGGAAAAAACGTTGGAGATGGGAGAGACGGAGAAACGTAGACGGAGTCTGAAGTAGGAGCGTAGAACGGCCCAAGACACACACACACATTGATTGACCACACTGTAATGCAATAGACTGTTCAATTAACTCCAACCTTGAATGAACCCTTCTGCTAATGGCTTATAAATGCCTAGCATGGACACAAACACGAAGTATACACACTCTGGCAATCTCATCAAAGACCAGATGTTTGGCCAGGAAAGCCAAATTCCAGATGAGACATAAACATTGACACACAAATGTACACGAAGGCCGGCAATCAACCAAGCTTTCACAGATTTAAAACCCTATTTTTCTGAAGGAAATTTGGTAGTCAGAACCAAATTACTGTGTAATGAGCATGTTAAATAAAGAATTGATTCACATCTTAATGATTTCCTGGAAAAAGAAATGATCAGTTGATTTACATTTTTATTCACGTAGATTAGGTTTTTAGGCTTTGCAGAACCAGAAAGTAACAGACTATCAGACTACAGTGGAAACCAAACCCAGAAGTACATGGGGAATATTATATGCAAAATGCATACGGTTCAAATCAGTGTGTGATGCATCTCAGAGAGAATAGCTAACTCAAGATCTGTTTCCAAATCCGACATGATTCAGCAAAGGTCTGATAATTGGACTTTGAGAGAGGACTTGGGTGAACTTCAAAGAAAAGAAAAGCAGGGAGTAGGAAAAACATAGAGGGAATGGGAGAGAGAGGGAGAGAGACAGAGAGAGAAAGAGAGAGGGAGAGGGAGAGAGACAGAGAGAGAAAGAGAGAGGGAGAGGGAGAGAGAAAGAGAGAGGGAGAGAGACAGAGTGAGAAAGAGAGAGGGAGAGAGACAGAGAGAGAAAAAGAGAAACAGAGAGAAAGAAAGAGAGGAAGAGAGGGAAAAAGAGAGAGAGAGAGAGTGAGAGCAAGGAACAGAGGAGAGAGATGTTTGTATTTGTAGATGTTTGTCTTTCGCGATCTCCCCTCTCGTTGACAGTTGTGGGTGAGGTGTTGTTGCTAAGTTGTGGTGTGAGAACAGACACACTGTTCTGTCAGAGCCAGAGGTGAGGTGAAGGGCTAATACTGTGAAAGAATGTGAATTTGGTGAGAAACACTGCAATGTGGTTTAGCACAAGTACATATGAATAGAAGAGAAAATATAAGATTGTATTCATCCTGCTGTATCCACGTGTATGCTATCGTTAGATATGTACAGCTGTATTGTATTGTGTTTGAAGTATTAAAGAACATTCCACAAAATAGTCAACGTCACAATGCCTGGGATGCAAATATCTCCTCTCTCTTTTTGACGTTTTCACTGGTGCTCTACATGCTGTTGATTTTAAAGCTTTAAATGACTGAGACTTGAGGAAGGGCCTGATCTCTCATGCTCCATGGTAATTTTGAACTAGAGAGTCGAGGAGTTAAGGCCCAGAGCATGCAGCCCTTTAGTAGGATTGAATGTGGTTGAGTTGGGGTTTTGGAACCCAAGAACGGAAGAGGACGAGTCAACATATTGTCGTGTTGGGGTTTTGGTCAGCCATGGTCATAATTGGACAACTGGTGTGTTTTGGTGCTGTTCCAACGGTTCCCTCAGGAAGAGGAGCTTCACAAGAAGCAGAGGCAGGGACAGAGGCAGGGACCGAGTCAGAGACAAGGACAGGGACAGGGTCAGAGTCAGGGACAGAGGCAGGGACCGAGTCAGAGACAAGGACAGGGTCAGGGACAGGGTCAGAGTCAGGGACAGAGGCAGGGACCGAGTCAGAGACAAGGACAGGGTCAGAGTCAGGGACAGGGTCAGAGTCAGGGACAGAGGCAGGGACCGAGTCAGAGACAAGGACAGGGTCAGAGTCAGGGACAGGGTCAGAGTTAGGGACAGAGGCAGGGACCGAGTCAGAGACAAGGACAGGGTCAGAGTCAGGGACAGGGTCAGAGTCAGAGACAAGGACAGGGTCAGAGTCAGGGACAGGGTCAGAGTCAGGGACAGAGGCAGGGACCGAGTCAGAGACAAGGACAGGGTCAGAGTCAGGGACAGGGTCAGAGTCAGGGACAGAGACAGGGACGAGTCAGAGACAAGGACAGGGTCAGAGTCAGGGACAGGGACAGGGACAGGGTCAGAGTCAGGGACAGGGACAGAAACAGACAGAGACAGGGACAGACAGGGAAATATAGTGCAATATAGTGACGAACCAGGTATTGAGTAATGTCTGTTGCCATACAGTCTCGTCAGCCTCGTTAGGTCACCCGGTGGCAAACATATTGATGGGAGTGACAGAATTACATCATACCCATCACTTCAGTTTCACCTCAAAATAAAGTCAACGGCTAAATGTGACCACTGTCCTAATAGCCTCAACATAAGTGAATCATGGCAACTACTATTATGAAAATATTCCGTAAAAATAGCTGGGAAAAACACCAGTCCTGGCCAACATGGGACCAAGCACTGCTTCTGGCTGTCCTGAAGCTGCTGTTACCAAAGGTATGTCTGTGGCTTCTCTCCTCAACCCTCTGGGAGGCCCACAGTGTGCCCTGAAGTCAACCTGATACCTTTATAAACTGGATCTGAGGGAGGGCCCAACCATTCGGATGTTGTTGTGAGCGTTATTTGCACCAGCGACAAATGCGTGGTCAGCTGTAAAAGTTGGATGGCGATTTTTACAATCCCTTTCTCCACCGACTGCTTCTCTCTCTAGCTTTCTCTCTGTCTCTCTTACTCCAACATGAATCCACTTTTTATATCGTGCTCCTTTATTGCACTTTATTAGTCAGTTTTACCATTCTACCCCCTAAATTCTCCTCTGCATTCATCACTCTCTCTCTCTCTCTCTCTCTCTCTCTCTCTCTATGTCTCTCTCTCTCTCTCTCTCTATGTCTCTATGTCTCTCTCCTCTCTTCAGCATCCCACATTTACTTTCCCTCCTACTGTCTATAGACATGCAGGTTAAGTGTATTAGTCACAACCCATTCTTTCATGGCTTCTTTCCTCTCTTCCTGTTTTGAAATTCTGTTTTAATTTTTCATTGAACATTTGTATCTCAAAAATACAAACCAAAACCCCAAGCTATAATCAGAACATTTCTCTCATGAAAATATTTATAATGGGTACAAATGGATGAGAATGGAGCAAACAACTTTCACCAGAAATAGAAAGAGCGAGAGAGAGGGGGGGTGAGTGCAAGAAGGAGTTGTACATGACCTGAAAGATGAACGGAACATCGAGGAGAGAGAAAAAATACACAATAAAGAGAGAGGGAGAGAGAGAGAGGCTGAAAAGATGGACACTTTGGTCAACATTTCCATGCTCTCACTTTCTCCATGTTTAGTAGCCTGGTGTCTCCCTTCTCCTCTCTGCTTCTCTATCTCTGTATGTCCCAGTTTTGCGAACGGGGAAATCCTTAATTACACAAGACTCCATTTAGTCACCATAAACTACTTAAATACAGGCAGGCATATGTTAACATCTCCGTTGTTGCATTATAATTTCCCCTGTCTTTCTTTCAACCACTTCTTCCTGTTGATGTTTAGTCTAGAAAACAGAATAGTTAATATCTACTTTATAGACCCCACCTCGTTTGGAGAGACTTTGCGCGTGAGCGGGGGCGCTGGAACACTAACTGACCACATCACTAATCCAGTCTCCCCGTGCCAACCGCCAGAGTGGAGACAGTTTGACAACATGTGCGCCATTTCTTTTCCCACTTCGCTCTTTTCTCTTTTAAAGACATATTCCTTCTCTCCGTCAATGAACCCCTTTTTCTTTTCAGACGAGTTGCTTAGTCGAGCAAGGGGCTATCTACGTACAGACCCTTCAAGGTGTTTATCTGTCTGGCGCTTTGCGGCGCTTGACTTATTCCCGGTCTGTTTACCTTTGGCCAGCTCTGGTTTCACACAGTTAAGCCTATTCCACGACAAAATACAATTTGAACGAGGTCTGAGGCAGCGAACGTTCCTAAAACGAACCTCGTAACATAACGATAAATTAGAGCAGGTAGACTAGGTCTAATCAAACAGGTTATTGTTCGCAATTGGTCTGACCAAATGTAGACTACTGTTGAAAAAAGGCCTTCATAACAGTTGATTGCGCCGAATGGCCCTCCAGTCCCCTAAGATTTACAGTAGTAAGAGTGCTGGATATGTAGGCTACTAGCTATATTTTATTTGTTGAAACAAATAACTAGAAACAAATTACTATCATTTTCGGGGACAACGTAGCCTAATGTAGCTAATGCGTAACTCGTAGTCTGCGCTTCAGTTGTCTTCAAAATGCAAGGCTAGCAGTCTACAGGTACAGGATCCCAGCGGAAGGTTTCTGCGTGCACCACCTGTGGAGTCAGCTGGTCATGTGGAGTTTATATGTTACTCTCTCTCCCTCCATAACAGGCTGCCATGTTGGCAAAAAGCAGTGAATATTTTCATCTACCTGTCATCCATTAGGTAGACCTCCTGTCTCTCCCTCTACACCTCCATCCTTCCATCCACCTCATCCCTCTCTCTTTCTCTCTCACTCTCCTTCTTCTTCTCTGTTTACTAAGTCTGTTTTTCTGCATTCCTCCACACATCGCCTTCATCTGTTTCTCAGTGAGTGTGTTTATAGAAGAGAGAGGTAGAGAGTGAGCTAATAGTTTGGTCTGATTGGAAGGGTGGAAAGGGCTGATAGAGGAAGGGAGGAGAGAGAGAGAAAGAGAGAGAGAGTGGGGGGGGAACGGATGAGTGGGTGGGTGGGTGGGGGACGTAGGTATAAAAGCCTAAACAGAATTAAGACATGAGACACTGAGAGTAAAAGAGTGTCAGAGAGACTGAGATATTTACCAGGACACATATCACCTATTCTCCTCAGGTAAGTTCTACATGTCTGTGTGACTGATGCATATGTGTGGATTATGGATAATAATAATGTATGTGATACTGTTGACTGGGTTTAAAACAATACCCACACTAGACTAATACTGTATACATTGTAATAACATCTACTTGTAGGACAGAATATTCCGTTTATAAAACAATCTATAACCAACACATAATCGACAGTAGATAGCAGAAGTTGGTGGTAAAAATGCATGAGCAATGGGCGAAATCGACTCTGCAAGTTTCCTACTTCACATTCAGTGTGATTATTAGGAGTTATTTGTATGCTATGGGGCTGGGTGTTAGTGTGTGTGTGTGCATTGGTTGTGTGTGTGTTGCAGACATATTAACTAAGGTTTTTTTTTTCCAATGAGGTGGGTATATTCTGACAGGGGGGAGGGGTGGTAAAATCTGCAGCAGACAGCACCTCTGCAACACACACACAAAAAGACACACACACATGCAGAGACAGACAGATGCATACACACAGACAGACAAACATACACATCCCCCAATCCATGTACATACAAACATACACAGGCTCCTAGCTGTCTGGTCTTAAGAGTGGTACTGTCCCCTCTCCATACTGTGTGTGCTAGCTAGAGCCAACCATAGCTAGGGGCTGACATGTGTTGTTGACTGTTGTGCGAGTCCTAGCACGATACCAGAACCTTCCAAATCCTACAAACACCAGATGAGGGCGAAGTCTTTTGCCATGACGGATCGTGTGTGTGTGCTTTGGATGACGTGTGTTTGCAAACGTTTGGGGTCTTGAGTACATCTGGGTGGCTGGCTGTTTGTCTAGGTGTGAAACATCTGTTGAGAGGACTCAACGATGTGTGTGTGTGTGTGTGTGTGTGCGCGTTTCTTTGCATGCGTCCATGTGCCAGTCTGCGAATCTGTGCATGCATCTCTCTCCCTCCCTCTCTTTTTGCATCTCTCCTCCCTCTCACCTCTGCCCAGGAACCTCACACACACGGCCCATTCCACACTGTCCAGATATGTCAGTCTGAGGATATGTTTATCACATCAAACCGACCCCTTCAGCCCAGTTCTTCCAAAATACGTCTGGCTTTGTCATTTGGTTTGTTTGCCCTCGCCTCCACAGCCACAGCGCTGCCGGTGTAGATACGTATCTGGGTGTTGACACAGCGAAGTCGTGTGTGGACAGTAGATACTGTATGTGTCTGGGTTCACATGTTTGGCTTACGCCGGCCCACAGACTCATTTAGAAACCAGGCTAACAGTTCCCTCATTCTAACTGAAATCACAAGCCATTTCACCTTCCTTCTTTCCTGATTTCCTCTCTATCTCTCTCCCCTCTCTATCTCGCTCCCCTCTCTTCCTGTCTCGCTGTATTTTTACCTCTCTGCACTTTTCTATTTTCTGTGTTATCTGTCGTGCTCTTTCTGTTTCGTGAAGGTGTGGAGAGGGCACATAATGAGACCTGTCTTGTTGTTTTGTATCCTGACAGACAGACAGACAGACAGACAGACAGACAGACAGACGGGATGAGGACCCTTCTGGAGTGTGTGGCTCTCTGCGCCCTAGTATCCCTCTGTGTCTGCCATGGTTAGTCTCTACACTTCCCTCTCTCCTCTCTCTCTCTCTCTCTCTCTCTCTCTCTCTCTCTCTCTCTCTCTCTCTCTCTCTCTCTCTCTCTCTCTCTCTCTCTCTCTCTCTCTCTCTCTCTCACACACACACACACTGTCTCACTCTCTCTCTCTCTCTCTCTCTCACACACACACTCTGTCTCACTCTCGCTCTGTGTCTTACTCACTCTGTTCTGTCTCTCTCTCTAATCTGTTTAATTCATTCATTCATTTTAACATGTTGGCTGTTGGGTGGGAGGTTTCTTCCACTCCTGTACCTTAAAGTGACAGTGGCAGGCATTCTGATTAACTTTCCCCTCATGTTTTTCCAATAGATTCACAGGAAAGCACAGAATCCTTTGAAGGTGATTCAAACCCACTTTTTTATTTTAATCGGAAAAACATGCATGACTCCCTATAGCTAATCTAACCCCACTTTAGCCTTACTTTACTATAGCAATGAAATACTCTCACATAATAATACATAATCAATATGCTGTCATGAGAAGGTTTTGAACCAGTTGTGCTGGAGTATGTTCATGTTGTGGACAGTGGTCTAATAATGGCTGCTTCTATCTTGCACGCCGGTTCCAGATGTGTTTGTGAGTCCATCGCGGGCCAATACCTTCATCAATCAACAGAGACCACAGAGGGTGAACACGTACAACAGCCCTGCCCGAGGCACCTCCTACAACAACTACAACTACATGAGGTAACACACACACACTAGTATGCCACACACACACGAGTGTGCCACACACACACACTAGTATGCCACACACACACGAGTGTGCCACACACACACACACTAGTATGCCACACACACACGAGTGTGCCACACACACACTAGTGTGCCACACACACACCAACTAGTGTGCCACACACACACGAGTGTGCCACACACACACTAGTGTGCCACACACACACCAACTAGTGTGCCACACACACACGAGTGTGCCACACACACACTAGTGTGCCACACACACAAGCGTGCCATACACATACAAAGTGCACGCACACAGGATCATGAGCAAACACACACAGAAGGATAAGGATGGGCACAAACACTCACACTACATTGCAACATACCAGCTTGACCATTATACAGCTACCACCTTTGTCATTAAGGGCAATAAAAAGACTGCCTCTAGCTAGATGCACACCTGTTTCTGGTAAACACCACAGAGGAAGAAAATAGTAATGAAATGCAAGTTTAGAACCCAATGTGCCTTTCTCTTTCTGTCCACCACTGCCGTCTGGCCGACAATACCGAGGGATCCTGTCACGGACCTGCAGACTCGCTTACAGTTTTTCCCTCCAAAACCGTTGGGCTTCTGAGCCAACATAGTTGTTGCTTTCCATGTTACAGGTTGATGAAATAAGAATGTCTTTGTCCAGAATGAACTTGTGTTGTACTGAGCACACGACATTTGACTTTGACCTACCTCCACCAATGAAGGTTTAGCAAGAAGCCAGCGAAAAGACTTGACACTCTCTCTCCTTTCTCTTTGCTCTGTCTCTCTCGCTCTCTCCCTCTCTCTTTCTCTCCCTCCATCTCTCTCTCTCTCTGTCTCTCTCTCTCCTTTCTCTCCAGGACGGTCAAGTCCCCAGCAGAGAGGCGCTCTGAGATCTGTGAGGACTACGTACCTTGCAGATTCTTCGCCCATAGCTATGGTTACCAGCTGGCCTACCAGAGATACTTTGGAGGCCGGGACCCAGTCAGTCGTCGGTTCTAAGCCCCTGAGTCTGTTTACTGTCTGTGTTAGAACCGCTTTGACTTGAGGCTCATTTAACACACACTGATAGAGAATAGCACTAGCTATTCTCATATTCATATACAAGCATGACACAACACAGCACATCATATACGATAGCATAGATCATGTAACACACACATCATGTATACTGTATATAAGGATTCATGTACATTCAAATCTGTTGTATTAAAATGGTAGCGTTACAATTCATGTCACAATTCCACTTCTAGATACCGTAGATAGATAAAGATGGATATTATGATGGTTAGTAGATATTATAATGCACACATGGGAACCTGCTCTTTCTACAACGTTAAGATACAGACGTTTTCCACTGTCATTATCACTCCGTTGCACCATTAAGAAGCTGTAAGGGATTCGTATGAATGAAACCCTAGAATTGCACATGGTTTATGTCTCGATCCAAGTCTCTTTCTCCGTCTGTGTCTTATGTTTCTTTTTGTCTGAATAATTCAAATGTACTTTTGGTAGAATTCAAATGTAACTTTGGTAGAATCAACATGTTCTTTTCGAAGAATTAAACTGGTTTGTTTTTGGAACCGTTTATTTGCTTGATCTCTCTGTTCCACACATTGCGTCTGAGGTGCTAGGAGTCCAGCTCCTTCGGTTGCTCAGGTAACCAGTGTGGTCCCCTCAAGGAGAATATGGGGCTTACGTGAAATTGCCCATCATCGTATCGCCGTCACAAGCCATTGAAGTCCATTACCCAAAGTACAGTATGTTGGCAATGGAGAGATCCATGAGGTAGGATTTTCTGAGGACAAGGAGCTTGGCAAATGTGTTTAAAAAGTGAATCTGCCCAATCTAAATATGTGTCTATGTGGGTCCATGCATAAAATGACAGACTGACAGAGAGGACAGTGCAGTACAGTCTGGTTTGTATACACATGGCACCAACCCATCCAAGAGATCGTATGGATGGATGTTTTTCAAATGTTGCCACAAGACAAAGAATGTCTGTAATGAAGGCTGTCTGTACTGGGCTGTAACGCTGAGGCTTGCGCCTGGACAGGACATGACACGGGGGCCGACCCAGACGGGGAAATTACATCCCAGAGAGCCAAGGGCACGGTGGTGTCTGACGAACCCTGTACAGTCTTGGAAACTCATAGAGGGAAAGATGGAGAGACAGAGAGGAGAGAGAGAGAGAGTGTGGTAGAGAGAGTGTGTGACAGAGAGAGAGAGAGAGAGAGAGAGAGAGAGAGAGAGAGAGAGAGAGAGAGAGAGAGAGAGAGAGAGGAGAGAGTGTGGTAGAGAGAGTGTGTGACAGAGAGAGAGAGAGAGAGAGAGAGAGAGAGAGAGAGAGAGAGAGAGAGAGAGAGAGAGAGGAGAGAGTGTGTGAGAGAGAGAGAGAGAGAGAGAGAGAGAGAGAGAGAGAGAGAGAGAGAGAGAGAGAGAGAGAGAGAGAGAGAGAGAGAGAGAGAGGAGAGAGAGAGAGAGAGAGAGAGAGAGAGAGAGAGAGAGAGAGAGAATGGTGACCTCTTGAAATAACTTAACTAACAGTATCGATGACCCCTTGACAAGACTAGTTGAACTCTTACTCTTACATTGCCATACTCCTTAATGACCGAACAATATAGTAGGAATTATTAGTCCATTAGTTGATATGGGTTAGTGGAGACAATTGGGCTACACATTCCCTTATTATATTCATCCCGTAGTTAAGACGGGTCTGAACCATCTGGGTATACCAGACAAAACATGTATGTTAAACTAAAAATACGAACCACAGTGGCTTTAAGACTTTGTTTAGCTGGTCTTCTGTTTCTGCTCCTATAGGAAATCAATGCGGTCTATCATAAAAGAGAATAAACCTGTGATTAAAAGTGTGTGCCACTGCGAGGGACAGCGGTTTCTCTTATAAGTCAATTAGTATGCTCTGGTTCTCTCTCAACTCGTAATTTGAGGCTTCAGCAGGGGTGTTGCGTGGGAGTTCTGTGGACGTCTGACCTCTAGAGGTTGTGTGGCGGTACTGCACTTACAGAAAACCTCTATATCTCATTTCTAACAAATGCTAGACTTTTTCTTAGTCTCGCATTTATGTAGATAATATATATATATATATATATATATATATATATATATATTTTTTTTTTTTAAGAAATCTGATTTGGTTTCTAAATAATCAACAGATGTTTTGCTCAACACTATGTGAGGTGTGCACCAAAAGCTGACTGGAAAGAGGTGGTAGGTTATTTTAGCATTTTTTGGGGGGGGGATGTCCTCAATGATAGATGCACTGTACAGAAATGACAAACATATGTGCAGAGTAAAGCTTGTGTGTAACACTTGTTTGTTATGTGAGAGAATTCCCACGTGTGTGTCTCATTCTCTCTCCATCCATTCCCACTTTGTATGATTCTGTGTGAGTGAGTTTATGTGGGTGTGTGTGTGTGTGTGTATTCTGCATGTTTGTGTGTTCTGTTTATATGTGTGTACATTTATTGTTGCTCTGATGGGTGTATGACATATGATTCCCTGACCAATCAAATACTCAAACCAAAAAGAGGGCCAGAACTGCAATATAAACCCAGTGTTTATGTAGATGTGCGAGAGAGAATCAGAAGTCTCAGGCCATACTTGATCATCGTCCACGTCTTGAAGCAGAAGCAGGGAGAAAGATGAAGACTTTGTCCATCCTCGTCCTGTGTGTCTTGGCCTCTGTGTGTCTGTACGCAGGTAGGAGCACGGTCATGAAGGTTTTTATCTACAGCTGGAATGCATCTAGAGTCAATTTACAAAATGTGTTCAGAAGTTTCTTACAAAAACATTACAAATATTGCATCTAAAATGTACCATCAAGAGGACCCAGAATGTAAAAGGAAATGTAGGAGGCTGAATGTGAACTAAATGTTTAGAAAATAGGCATTAAATATACAATTATACAAGATAGGTAATAAATATCCAACACCAACGGAACTGGAATTCCAAATATATTTTAATGTAGCTAGAAGCTGAAATTAACCACAGTGAATGTATGTTTTCCTGTCTCTTTAGAAGCTTCAACCTCTGCTGCCTCAGATTCTGATTCTCCTGCAGGTGAGGACAAGTGCAGACTCTCTGTGTCTCGTACTTTTAGACATTGTTGCCGTGTCACCTGCGTTTACCTCCCAGACAGCTGTCACACCAGCGAGTCAATATAAGGATAAGGCTTCATGTAGTCATAATACCTAATGCGTGTGTTTAAATGCTGCAAGGATTTCATACGAATGATTTCATACGAGCTATTAGCATATGTTCATGTTCAAATCATGACTTGTCGCGTTTTAGGATCACATGGTTGCGTTGGTGGTGTTACTCGTATGTGTGCGTGTGTGTGTAGGTGTGTTTGTGGAGAAGGACCAGGCATCCACTGTGGTGAGGCAGAAGAGAGCTGGTACTGCCCCTGGAGACCTGACTTTGACTCAGCTGGAAAGGTAGCTGTGGTGCACTCCGGCATGCTAACTGGAGTTTAACAGATACATTTTAGATTGAAGATATATTTTGTGTATAGACATTTTTTACATGTTTTTTCGCTGTACCTTCGAAGATAGCCTCTAAGATTAACACCTGGTCTTCCTCCTCCTCTTGTCTTCTCCTTTTACACCATGCTCACATCTCCTCCCTCTCTACGCCTAATTTACTCCTTCCTTTTCTACTTTTCTCCCTGGTCTCCTCCACCTCTTTTTCTCTTGCTCCTTGCACTGTGTTACCCTGCCTCCTCTTCCTTTCCCCCTCTCGTCACCTCCTCTCCTCTTCTACCCTGCCTCCTCTTCCTTTCCCCCTCTCGTCACCTCCTCTTCTCTTCTACCCTGCCTCCTCTTCCTTTCCCCCTCTCGTCACCTCCTCTCCTCTTCTACCCTGCCTCCTCTTCCTTTCCCCCTCTCGTCACCTCCTCTCCTCTTCTACCCTGCCTCCTCTTCCTTTCCCCCTCTCGTCACCTCCTCTCCTCTTCTACCCTGCCTCCTCTTCCTTTCCCCCTCTCGTCACCTCCTCTCCTCTTCTACCCTGCCTCCTCTTCCTTTCCCCCTCTCGTCACCTCCTCTCCTCTTCTACCCTGCCTCCTCTTCCTTTCCCCCTCTCGTCACCTCCTCTCCTCTTCTACCCTGCCTCCTCTTCCTTTCCCCCTCTCGTCACCTCCTCTCCTCTTCTACCCTGCCTCCTCTTCCTTTCCCCCTCTCGACACCTCCTCTCCTCTTCTACCCTGCCTCCTCTTCCTTTCCCCCTCTCGTCACCTCCTCTCCTCTTCTACCCTGCCTCCTCTTCCTTTCCCCCTCTCGTCACCTCCTCTCCTCTTCTACCCTGCCTCCTCTTCCTTTCCCCCTCTCGTCACCTCCTCTCCTCTTCTACCCTGCCTCCTCTTCCTTTCCCCCTCTCGTCACCTCCTCTCCTCTTCTACCCTGCCTCCTCTTCCTTTCCCCCTCTCGACACCTCCTCTCCTCTTCTACCCTGCCTCCTCTTCCTTTCCCCCTCTCGTCACCTCCTCTCCTCTTCTACCCTGCCTCTTCTTCCTTTCCCCCTCTCGTCACCTCCTCTCCTCTTCTACCCTGCCTCCTCTTCCTTTCCCCCTCTCGTCACCTCCTCTCCTCTTCTACCCTGCCTCCTCTTCCTTTCCCCCTCTCGTCACCTCCTCTCCTCTTCTAACCTGCCTCCCAGCCTGAGAGAGGTGTGTGAGCTCAACGAGGCCTGTGACGACATGATGGACACCAATGGAATCATCGCTGCCTATACTGCCTACTATGGACCAATCCCCTACTAGACCACACACCATCATGTTTTAGTTGTACAATTTACCAATGCTTTCCCACCACCATTTATGGGAGATTTAGAGCCTGAGTAAATCAACATGAACAAAGTCATATTTGAGGTTAGGAAAGCAGAGAGAGAGAAAAGGTTAAGGAATGGGAGGGGGGGAGTATAATCAGATGGGTAGTTACTGCTTCTGCAAACATAGAAAAGTAGGTTGTTCAACTAAGCCTTGATCATCTTTTCTGTTTCTATTCAAATAAATAAAGATATCAAATACATATTAGTTATCTTCAATTGTCTGTGTTTCATTTAACACTGCTTCATTCTGTAGATAAGTTACAAGACCTAAGAGATGTAATTCATTCAAGATAATGGAGTCATGCTATAGGAGAAATATGATTGTGAGGTCCAGACTGCATGTTGAACAGGTAGCAAGCCAAGGTCCAATTTCACACAATTGAAAACATTAGAGGATACGTGGCAATGCGAAAATGTCACTGAAAATATGTGTAGCCTACCTTTTAGCTAAAAGACAAAAATAAAATACTAGGCCTAAGCGTGCAGTCACAACTGTGTGACCAACCTTTAATGAATAAACCCAAAGAACATCAATATATCACAGGGAACTGAACCCATGTATGGCTAAATTCAACACTTGAACATATAGCCCATATCTGCGTCCTGGGTTTCAATGGACACATTGAACAGCCTAATAAGGGTTGCCACCTCCAATGTGATTAAATAAGGGACACCTTAGCAGTGGCCCCCATGTAGGCGGAAAATAATTAAGCGGGGGTCTGGGGGTCGTCCCCCATGAGATTTTGAGTGTTAAATACTTAATTTCCTGCATTCTGGTGATTTTTTTTTTTTTTTTACCAATTTGTGCTTTTAATGCAAGCCAATCTCAACATAAGAGTAAAGCAGAGCTGTATCAATGATATTAAAGATGCCCCAAAGCAAAACCTTTTTTTTTTTTACATTTATGTGCCATAAAATGTTTGATCTTGGCTAAACATAACTAAACTGGCATCTGTACAACGTTTTTTCAATCCTATATTGAATTTGGAAGTCTGCTGTTAAACAAAATAAGAGTCACAGCAAAGTATTTTTTTAATTTAAAAACAATCACCGTAGGGACTTTAAGGATCAGATCCTGGACAAAATGTTTGGTCTGTCGAAATTAACTATTTGGTGTATTTGGAAGAAGCAAGAAACCATTGATAAACGCAAAAATAGCAAATTACCTGGTAGACCAACAAAGACCACTATGGTGCATATTTAAACAATAGGCCTACATTTATTGGTGAAATAAAATTTACATTTATTTAGTTTCGTGAAACTCTTGGTTTTATTATTTCTCATGTAGGCCTAATTCCAAGCATGTGAAAATGTAACGTAAGCATTAGAGTAGGGTGAGCACAAAAATACAGGACATATTGCGTCCTGTATTGACTCAGTAAGGGACGGTGAATTTTATTGTTCAATACGGGACAGTCCTAGCCTGATGTTGTCATACTCATAATTCTTGTCAGAATATGAGTCTGATACCGCTCCGTTGGGCTGTGAGTATGGGGCGTGTTTCAACCGAACCCGGAATAAAATGTCTCTTCACTTAATTGGATAGACCTACAACCAATCAGAGCAACGTAGTATGTTGTTTGTTGAAAACGAATTTCAACCCAAGCGCTCTTTGGTGATGTGGTTGATTACGTTACTGTTGATCATCTGTCCATCATCGTATAAAGCCCGCCCTGACAATTTGATTGGTCCAAACAGCTCTTGTTCGGACATAGTTTTTCCCCAACCGAGCGACCCCAGACCTAGCCTGGTCCTAACCAGACTCTCGTACATTTCATTTGTACAGAGAGTCTGGCCTCGCTCCATTGACAAGCGTGTAGGCGGGTACTCTGTTGAAGTTTAAAACAATTGGATTTGCCCAGAACCACTCTGATCTGCCATAACCAATCGCTAGCGTTCGCCTGAGCCAATTCCTTCACCACTACTGTAACAGAGCTAGCTGCCATAGCTGGAAAATCAAACTGTTCCCGAACCCCGTGGGGAGGAGGGCCACAACATCATGGCCACCAACAAAACTCAGCAAAACTTGTTCTTGCTCCGGCTTTATTTTATAGATATTCGGCAGTGTTGCCACAACAGACCGAATGGCTTCGCTCGCATCTTTCTCCGCTGCCATTACGGAACTACAACACAAACTAGCGCACGACATCAACGTCATCGTTGTCAGCCACTCCCTCTGTTCGCTGATTTGCCGGTAGAAAATCTACCGGAGACATCTGACTTACGTACCTCATGGCCAGACCTAGTACAGAAGCAAAATCTAAATTGAGCGGAAGTACGTAGGAGGGCAGAGGCAGGCTACCCCAGACCCAACTTCCCGACCAAATTTTTTTGTGGGCGGGTTAAGTTTGGCTGGCACCCAGGCTAGGACGGTCCCGTTATTTTACCAACAGGTGGCAGTGTTAGCTTACAAGGATGAGGCCTACTGACACTGTTTATAGGCTATACAGTATGTTGAGAGACTTCTTCAATAAAATATTGACAATATCCATTTGATGTCAAAGTTCTACATGAACCTAGGTTTTTGATTCCATAGTAATATTATGCAGGACCACGTATGCTCAATAGCAGTCCATTTATGGTGTTATTGGCTATGTGGATGAGCTTTATCTGCAAGCAAGTCATTCAGGTGTAAAGGGCCAAATGATTTGCATGCACTGACTGAGTTAGGGAGGTTAAATTGGTGGATTTAATCGAAGAAGCGGGAGGAAGGCGGTGGGAAATCAATTAACCAATTGGTGTAGCATCTCACCATAGTGGTGTTCTCTGCTACAAATAGACATATCCAGTGAGTTGTTAGGAATACCGGTCGGAAAAAAACATTTTCTGACCGATCTTTTTCTTCTTTGTATCTGTCCAACACGGACCGTACCGTCTTGGAACCAACAATGCTGTTCTTCGCTTTAGTAATGGCTTGTGCGCTTTTGCAAAATGCGACGTCGCGCATGTTCAATGAATCGTAAGTACACTTTGCCTACTGCCATAACAACATTTGAAATGTGTAATTCTGTGTCCTAGATAATGAGATGAGAAAACTACACTGTAATTTGTTGTGCACATATTGCCTACTTGACAACTCGGCTCCGTGCATGAGGCTAAAATGGGCGCACCTGCTTCATCCACCTGGTGCCTTGGTGTGTTAACACAATGCAGTCATGAAATCCATTAACTTGGGGACTCCTGCCGGAGTCGAGACAAGCCTAGATGAGTTGTATACTTTGGCAGCCAACTGATCCATGTGTTGTCCTCTGTAGCATCTACTTGGTGACGATGAGCTCCCAGGTGGTGGGTGGGAGCATGGAGACCCTGTGTGTCCATGTTCACAAGCCCACGGAGCCCATTTCACTCATGGTGACGCTACAGCTGGAGCAGGGACAGTTAGCCAGGCTACTGGAGACCATAGTCAACTGGGGCTTTCATTACTGTCTCCCATTCGAGGTATTTGTTAAGTTTTCCCCTTCTGTCTGTCCCCCTCCCTCTTGCTATATGGTTCAAGTGTAAAAACGTAGCTTGTTGACCTAAACTGTTCTGTAAATGTCAAGTTGTGTAGAACCACTGGCTCCAACAAGTCCTGTAGCTAAGGTATAACCTTTTTATGTGCTAAGCCAAGTCTCCACCATGCTTAACTAGATCTTCATGCATACATGGCTGTTTCTGGCTTTGGAGGTGTGAACTCCTTGGATTTGTTTTCATACCCAATGCTGAGATCTGTATTCCATGCCTTTTGCCTGCCAAGATGCCCATATCTAGATGTTTTTCAGGTACCCTCTGTGTTGCTTGACACTGTGGCCACCCTCGGTGTCTCTCTGACTGGATATAAGGACTCGATGAGCAAGGAGACAAAGATCCTCATTACACCCTCTAACTTCATCACCATCATCCAGACAGACAAGCCCATCTACAAACCTGGCCAGAAGGGTAGGTGGTATTCCTGTTGGAGACCCTTCTGATCGTCTCTCCCGCTTTGCTTGGCATGGAATACAACATTGAGTTGACTTGCGCATGGCTAGTCTGTGCCACGCTTGCAGGTCTACAAACAATCCAAGCCTACTGGCTGGATGGCATTGTTCCTGTATGTGACGTTTTCTGACCATTTTCCAGTTCAGTTCCGAGTCGTCTCTCTGACTTCCAGTTTTGGGACTTACAACCAGAAGGTGAGCTACCTCCTGAGACTGCTCCAAGTTTAATCCTTACCTTCCTCCAGTAGCTCCATGATCATTCAGTCGACTTTGCTTTACACTGTTTCTCTTCCCCCCCCCCCCAGTATCAAACTGTGGAGATTCAGGTACGACTACTTGGTATTTGATGGACTAACCCCAGACATGCAAGCCGTATTCTGGAGATGCCCCTCCCCTCTGACGCTAACCACACTTTCTGCATTTCTGATGGGTGCCCAGGATCCCAACTCCAACCGCATCGCTCAGTGGCTGGACCTTTCAACGGTCAGTGGCATGCTGGACCTCTCCCACGCCACCACAGCAGAGGCCCCTCTGGGCCGATACATTATCACCGTCTGGAACGAGGGGGGCAAGCAGACCTCCACTGGCTTCAACCTCAAAGAATATGGTCAGAATGGGCCCTACATGTGTGTTCAAGCCCCTGGTGATGGTTGGTTTTGCTCTAACACTGTCTCAATTCCAGTTCTGCCCAAGTTCGAGGTCACGGTGTCTCTGCCCAACATCACCATCCTGGACACTGAGGTCACACTGAGGGTGTGCGGAAAGTAAGTTCTACAGAAACCTTGGTCACGTGACTCCCTTAGACCAGTTTTCCATTGGTACTAAGCTGTGTGTGCTGGTCCTCAGGTACACATATGGGAAGCCTGTCCTGGGCTCGTTGAGGGCTGAGGTCTGCAGGAAAGACTATTATAATTGGGGTCACCCAGACGGAGACTCCAGAATCTGCGGGAAGTATAACCTGGGTGTGACTGACCCAAGTGGCTGTGCAACACAAGTGGTGGACGTGACTCTGTTCAGACTGGACCAATATGGGTATCAGGATCTCTTTGATGTGCAGGTGGAACTAGAGGAGAGTGGGACAGGTAAGGGGAGGAGACTGGGTCAGTGAAGTGGAAAAGGGAGATGCTGACAATGTTGGAGCCTATTCATGGTGTGCAAACGGATGTCATCTTCCCTTGTCTGTCTTTCCACCAGGGGTTGTCATGAAGGGCAGTGGCAGTGCCGTGTTCACCAGCATTATCAGAGATGTCACGTTTGAGGGTGTCCCCTCATACTTCAAACCTGGCATCCTTTTCCAGGGCAAGGTGACCACTCGACCGTCAGCCGTAGTAGAACTATGCGGCACACTATCAATTTCACAATTTGAAATGGTCACTGCTCCAAGCTATGTATATTGTTAGATATGCGGTATTGGTTTCTAATGAAGAACTTGAAGCCAACAGCTTTGGTGTTGTGCTGCAGTCATGTGTCCTGTGATTTCCAGATCAAGGTGGTGGGCCCAGACCTCTCCCCCGCTGCTAACGAGTTGGTCTACCTGATCCTGAATGCAGATGGGCAGTCAGAGAACTGGACCCTTACCACAGACAGCAGTGGCATGGTCCCTTTCTCTCTGGTCACCACCACCACCACCTGGAAGAATGGTGCATCTCTGGAGGTCTGCCTTCCATCCTCCATTAAAAGGGTGACCTTGTTTAGCATGTGAGGGGTGAGTTCCACCCCTGGTTTTCTTGTGTTGTCTTCAGGCTCGCTCAAAGTTGGAAGCGTTTTCGTTTTCTGGACCGCAACGCATGCCAGGATGCACCTCGGCCTACCGCTACATCACAGCCTTCTACTCCAAGAGCAGGAGCTCTGTATCTCTCCAGTATACCAGCCAGAGCTTATCCTGTGACACTGACGCCGTCTTACTCGCCTCCTACACTGTCAAGGGGCAGGAACTCGATAAGGGCCAGAAGACTCTGGACTTCTTTTTTATGGTGAGATGCTAGATGTGAACGTAGTCTTGACATGGCACCAAAAAGGGAATGGTCTCAAACTGAAATTTAAGATGGGGTAACATGCTTTATGTAAGCAAGCAGAGCTACACTAGGTTTACACTAAAGTCTGACCTGGATGGGGAGTGGTTGTTTGCACAGATTTCATTGGCAAAGCATAAACTTGGTCTGGTATTGTGTGTCCTGTAGGTGATGTCCAGAGGCAGTGTGGTGAGAAGTGGGCGTCTCCCCGTGTCTGTGAAGAAGTCAGGTACAGTCAAGGAGTGTTGTCTTGTCACATCTACTGTAACTTTTCCTGTAGGTTGATCATACTTTAAACTGTCGCTAGAAAACCGAGGGACTTTGCGTGTGCCACTTGAGCATGTTGATGAGCTTGCCCCAGTGGCACAAGTGGTTGTGTATACAATCATGCCCAATGGAGTGATTGTGGCCGACAGCATGGACTTCCCTGTCGAGCTCTGCCTCAAGAACAAGGTATGATTGTCTCCACAGCCTGTGTAGTACCCATCATGACTGTATGGTCCCCACTAGGGTTCAGTTTGACCAGTAAACTTTAGTTGTCAGATTGTACAGGATTCCACTTGGATGTCTGATCAGACCCCAGACAGTAAATACTACTCTTGAAGCCCTTTGAACAGGAATGTGTAGTGGGGGGGGGTTGAGGGTACGCAGATGTGGTCAGCACAGCCAGAATTGTACATTAAGAGGGCTTCCTAATCTCAATCCTAACACTTTCCATACATGTATATTTGATCCCTTTGTTCATATGCCATGTGTTCCTGTGAATTGTTTATGCTGTGTGTGCAGGTGTCTCTGCAGTTCGCCTCGCTCCAGGCACTACCTGGAGGGACTGTGTCCCTGATGCTGAAGGCTCAGCCAGGCTCCCTCTGTTCCGTCAGGTCCATCGACCAGTCAGTCCTGCTGCTACAGCCTGGAGAGGAGCTCAGCAGCCAATCGGTACCCTGCCGCTCTTATCTGACCACATGCTCTGGAACCATCTTGACAAGTTCCTGCTCACTGCTCATATACTGCTTGCGTTTGATCGTTGCAGTGACCCTTTGTGTCTGTGAATGCAGGTGTATAACCTACTACCGGTCTACAAGTTGTCAGACTACAATTACAATATCGAAGATCCTGAATCCAACCCATGCACACCTGTGGGACCATTGAACCTGCTTCCCTTGCCAGTGGACAGACCATCTATGCCATTAGGCCGCCACTGGATTTTTAACAACAGGATCGATGTTTACAAAGTCTTCAGAGTAAGTGCCATCAAGGGATGGTATTTGTTTTCAAGCAAACATTTGATACCAATGTTGTAATGACAGTACTATAATAGGTTAAAGTGGCTTTTTTTTTTTTTTTTTTTTTTTTTTTACAATTTCTTTTTTTCAGGATATAGGTATGAAGATCATGACCAACTCTGATGTGCAGATGCCTTTTGACTGTACATCATACCCTTACCCTGGTATGTTCATGCAGAATAATTTCAACCCTGCACATCACATTTAGGGATTCAGGTTTCATAAGTTAACCGTAAGCATTCTATGAACGGTGGGATTTTTCCCAGACATGTTGGGACTGACCATGAGCCCCAAACATTCTCTCCCAGTGTTAAATGCCCCCATCAGTGGTTCATCTGATGTCATCCGACAAGACACACTGCGAACATACTTCCCAGAGACCTGGATCTGGGACCTGGTGCCTGTTGGGTAAACCACCTGCCGATATAAGCATTCCATAGACGTGTTGTAGTTTTGGCATAAAGTACAGCGTCAATTACAATGCTTGGACCAACCTTGAATTGTGACATGTTGAACGTGTCAACTACTCTTGAGGCGCTGTTAGATTCTTCAGACTAACCCAGCATGTTCTCCCCCTCCAGAGACTCTGGCGCCATGACGGTTGAGAAGACCGTCCCTGACACCATTACCACATGGGCTTCTGGAGCTTTCTGCACGTCCCCTGGGGGTCTGGGTCTGGCGCCCAGTACGACCCTCACAGCCTTCCAGCCTTTCTTCGTCAGCCTCACCCTACCGTTTTCAGTCATCCGCGGCGAGGTGTTTGCCCTCCGGGCCACCGTCTTCAACTACCTCTCCACGTGCATCATGGTAAATGAGGAGCTCCTTGTCTTGCGGCAGCTTGAAGGAGGCAGGGCTCGATTATACTGGTGCCACAAACGACTGGTTCCATGTATTGAGGATGACGTGTTCTGTCTTTGCTCCTCAGGTGAAGGTGACCGTGTCACAATCAGACCAGTTCAGCATCACATCCTGTGTTGGCTGCCAGTACCTGCTGTGTCTGTGTGCCAATGAGAGCAGAACTTTCCAGTGGCTCATCACCCCCACCGCTCTAGGTGAGGAGGAGGGGGGGAATATGAGCTTTGTAGGCACTCAATCATGCAAGACTTGACCCTTGATGGTGTTTCTGACTGTAGGGGAGGTGAGTGTGAAGGTGAGTGCAGAGGCCATAAAGACCATTGTTCGCTGTGGCAAAGGCCTGCCTACTGTTCCCAAGATGGGCCGCATTGACACGGTGGTCCAGACATTCTTGGTGGAGGTGAGTTGGTGCATTAATGTTGTGGGTTCAAGCTCATATGACCTCGGATGTTAAGATTATGTCTACCTGTAGGCTGAGGGGATCCATGAGACCGTCAGCTACAACGCTCTCCTCTGCCCTGCAGGTGAGCCTGCTACTAACACTGGTATAATATCAACACTGGTGGCTTGCACATGTTGACGCTTCTAATGGGTAATGCTCTTGTCCACTTGCTGTCTCCAGCGGGTCCAGTAGAGGAGATGATCTCTCTGCAGCTGCCGGCTGAGTTTGTGATTGGATCAGCCAAGGCCTCGCTCTCTGTCCTGGGTAAGAACCTCAGTACTATACCCTTCAGCACTGCTGCCACTTGGCAGTATCGGTCACAATTTAATTGGCTCCAATAAAGACCACCTGGTGCCTCCTCCCAGGTGACCTGATGGGCAGAGCCTTGAGGAATGTGGGCAGCCTGCTGGCCATGCCCTCTGGTTGTGGAGAGCAGAACATGCTTCAGTTTGCCCCCAACGTCTACATCCTGGAGTACCTGCAGAGCACCTATCAACTGACCACTGAGATCGGGGACAAGGCTGTCGTCTTCCTGAAGGGTGGTGAGTCAGAGGCACAAGCCGGTGGGAAGGCTTGAATGACTGGCTTTCAGTGGTGACGTGTTTTCACCTGTTGGGTTTGAATTCTCTTTTCAGGTTATCAGAATGAGCTCAACTACAGACATACTGATGGATCGTACAGCGCCTTTGGCCAGAGTGATGAGTCTGGCAACACCTGGTGGGTCTGCTTGGTCAATATATGCTGTGAGCAAAATGAATCCCATTTCCCAACTGGCTGTACCACATGTTTGGCTGGCTGCCGCCATCTGAGTTTCATTTGTGGCCACAGGTTGACCACCTTCGTAATGAAGTCTTTCGGAGGGGCGCACCGTTTCATTTTTATTGACCCCGTCCACATCACCATGGCGAAGTCCTGGTTGGCCGGTCTGCAGCAGCCTAATGGCTGCATCACCTCTGTGGGGAAGCTCTTCCACAATGACATGCAGGTGAAGGCAGAAGGAGCAGGTTGATTATTCACTACCTAGCCCTGATTTGTACAGTTAATGTCATGACCTGACAAACATTGTCACCAAAAGCTTTAATCCTTCGACCAGATGAGGGTCATCTAGGACCCCTTTGGACCCTGAAGGTGGACACTGCATGCAATCAAACATTTAACCCCACATACCTGGCCACATTGGTGATTTTGCAGGGGGTGCATTTTCTGTAGGGATAAATGTTTACATTTTCTAATTTAAATCGATTTTAAGTAGTCAGTTGTATGTTCTATCATGGTTTGTTCTCTACTGATTGATGATTAAAAAAAAAAAGATCTACTTTTGGCATATTTTTTGGAAGCATAAATACATTTACTACCCTTTGCACCCCCAGTTTTAAAACCTAGAATCGCCTATGCCTGGCCATGTTTTGCCAGACCTGAGAACCAGTGGCTGCACTGAAACAAAGCAGTTCTGTCGTAGCCCTGTTGGCTAACTGTTTCCGTTTTGTCTTGTGACTTTCAGGGAGGCGTGAGTGACGACGTGTCCCTGACTGCCTATGTCACTGCAGCTCTGCTGGAGTTGGGCCATGACACCACTGTAGGTGGAAACGACTGTCCAGTATTGCTGTAGCCTGCCTGTAACCACACCCCTTAGCCTGACTGCCTGTCTGTGTCCCCAGGACCCCATGGTGGTGACCTGTCTGGGCTGCTTATGGACTGCGATGGCCAACCCAGTGGATAACCTCTACACTGTAGCCCTGCTCTCCTACACCTTCACCCTGGCAGGAGACCAGGACAAACGGAGCATGCTGATCACCCACCTGGACCAGGCTGCCCAGATCACAGGTACCTGGCTAGACTGGCCTGGCTGGTTGGTGCCCATGGGTTAGGACCATGGAACAACTAGTGACGATTCAGAGGGGCCCTGATGAGCAAAGGTTGGGTCGTGTGAACTGTTCCTGATGCTGAGAACGCGCCCTCCAGATGGTGCTCGTCACTGGGAGAGAACAGCCACTCCTGAGACTGGCCTGAACTCCATCGCCGTGGAGATGACCTCGTATGTGTTGCTCGCGCTTCTCTCCGGACCGGTAATGCAAGGTTTCGGGCTGGACTACGCATCCAGCATCGTCCGCTGGCTGGTCAGGCAACAGGACCTCAATGGAGGCTTCTCTTCTACACAAGTAGGGATGCCTACATTCCACTTAAACTAATTTAAGACAAACTTGTATACTGTAACATTGTCTATTGACCTTTTTCACCAGGACACAGTGGTGGCACTGCAGGCCCTGGCAAAATACGGTGCTGCCACCTACAGTCCAGGAGGTGCTACTACAGTGGTGGTGACCTCTGGTGGCTGGAGGCAGGACTTCAGGGTGGACCAGCAGAACCGCCTGCTGTACCAGGAACAGCCACTAGAGCAGGTTCCTGGAGAGTACCAGATCAGGGCTGAAGGGGAGAGCTGTGTGTTTGTCCAGGTCAGACTGTACCCCCCCCCCCCTAATTAACATCCCTGACCTTACTGCAGTTGTCTAACCTCCAACCTGCTCCAGATCGCTCTGCATTACAACACCCCCCCTCGTCCAGACGTCTCTGCCTTTGCTGTGACAGTTGAGGTGGTCGATAGGTGTGAACCCAAACCCTCACTCATCTTGGTGGTTAAAGTCAGGTACTGGCCCTCTTAGACCAAGCGAACTGGAATAACATCCTTAAAGTTAGAGTTAAAGCAGGACTGACATGTGACTTCTATTGTTTTTTGTAGGTACAGTGGTCACCGGGATGAGACCAACATGGTTATTATTGACGTCAAACTTCTTTCCGGCTTCATCCTAGACAAGACCTCAGTGAACCCTGTGAGTTCAGATGTTTTGTGTTCACTTGAAGTGGTTCGATACCGCTACACTACCATACTACTGTAACTTCATATTGTGTTCTTTCAGATGAAGACTTCAAAGCGTGTTGATGAAAAGGATGGACATGTGATCATCTATGTAGAACAGGTAGGTGACAAACCCTAGGCTGAACTGGAACTACTGGTCCAACCATCTACAAATACACAGCTGTAACCGTTCATTTCAAATGGGTGCATTGCCAGTATTGATTGAATTGCAGTCTAATGCAAGGCCTTGTTTTCCAGCTGAAGCAGATGGAGACCATGTCCTACACGCTCGTCATGGTGGAAGACTTTCCTGTCAAGAACCTCCAACCTGCTGTGGTCAAAGTCTACGACTATTACCAGAAAAGTATGAATGTGCACCACATGCACACAATGGGGGTATATAATGTGCTCTTTGCTCAATTTCCATGCATCTTTCCTCAGGTGACGAGGCGGTTAGTGAGTACAGCTCTACCTGTGCAGAGTAAGTTGATCATCTCTGCTTCACAGCAGTTCCTGCCCCCCACTGTGTACATAACTTTGCCTTTTGATTACTTTTTACTGGAGAATGTTATTGAAATGGGACAGGATGTCTCACTGTAGCAACAAGCATTTTGAGGTGTCCATGTGCAACTACTGACCCAGTTATTTCCACAGGCGATATGTAAAATGACGGACATCTGCATTACATTTCCTGTATCTGACCAATAAAAGCTTTTACAAAATCTGCTCTACTGTGTTGTGTCTAGCTACACCCACTTATTTCTATTGGTTGAAAACTTGTTTCAATATAATTTGTCTCTCGGTTATCTTTTTTGCTTCAGTTTGACGCTGCTGGGCTGGCAGCTTAATTCAAAGAACTCTCACTTTAGAAAAAGGAATTGAAGAGGGACTCGATGGGTGAAACCGTGACATCTTTCTGCCACTCGCATGAGGGTGTGCTGTACTATTTCGTTTGGGCTCATGGTCACTCACTGAAGTTTCAAGCTATATATCGCAGTGGGCAGACAAACTGGTGGACGGTAGAGTACATGAGGGCTTTCAGCTACCACACTTGCAGAGGGCATGGATTACATAAAGCCAGTGGGTCCATTGTTAAATTAAAGTTATGACATGAATCTACACCCGCTGAGCATTTCTATATGGCTCATTTTCCTCAACAGCATGAACTTGGAATCATAAGAGCAGATGGCCATCACTGAGTATCGCTTTGACATTTACTTTTAGTCATTTAGCAGACGCTCTTCTCCAGAGCGACTTACAGCAAGTACAGGAACATTCCCCTAGCGGCAAGTAGGGTGAAGTGCCTTGCCCAAGGACGCAACGTCATTTGCATGGCCGGGAATTGAACCAGCAACCTTAACATTAATACCCAATTTCCTAACCGCTCAGCCCTCTGACCCCTCCCATAAGGGATTGTTCATTGAGCATTTATCATTACGCACAAAGTTGACATTTATGAAAGCGTAAACTACATATTTTTCAGGTGTCGGCTTGTGACAGAGGTCGTTGACGGTGCTCGGCAAGGAATTTAAGTCACCAGTATTCAATCACCAAAATTAACACATTGTAGTTGCAAAATTTAGCCAGGCAGGACCTTACTCGACCGTACTGTTCTGTTCTCCGTCTGCCACTTATTTCTGTATTTTGACAGACTCGCTTTACAGGACTTGAGCCAAAGGTAGTTGTTATTGGCCGGCATTTTTAAAAGCCGCGCGCCTTATAAGTCTACGTAACCAGGGTAACAATGACGTTGAGTGATGGTGACAGACAGCTTGCCTGGTATTCTGATACGTCTATGTCTCGTGAAACTATTGGTTTTATTATTTCTCATGTAATTCCAAGCATGTGAACGTAATGTAAGCAGAGTAGGGTGAGCACGAAAATACGGGACATATTGCGTCCTGTATTGACTCAGCAAGGGACGGTGAATGTTATTGTTCAATACAGGACGGGTGGCAACCCTAAGCCTTAATGTATATTTTTAGGAACATCTGAACTTGACTTTAGAGCTGGGAGAGCTATAAAACACAGTGTACTGGCAATTGACGCTATTTGCTCTGCCTAGTTCAGCAAATGGTCGACCCCTGGTCACAGTTTTCGAGAGTCAAAAGAAGTTTTTGAGAGGTCACCGATTTCGGTACAACACCTGGGTGGTGCGAGGAGCTAGAGCCTGTTGCGCCCTCAGCCAGCCACATGGCTGTGCGAGTCTGCTTGACTTTGGTTTTCTTTCGTCGCGTTTCCGCTTGATTCACCACCATTTCCGCCCTGGCCCGCGGGAGTGTAAACATGGCCGACTGCTACATCAACTAGTATTGTAATGTGTTGTGCTCGTTTAGACTCATCGATGCACACAGTTTTCACATTTGTGATTTGAATTCAAATTCATATATCACCTCTTAGGAAGAGGTACGATCACACCGTTTTCTCGTGGGCTGAAGGTCAGTTATGTTTATTTTCCAAGCGTTCAATAAGCTATGTAGCTAGTTTAGACTCTAGGCAGCTAGCGCCGTTACAGTAACGTCGTCGTTAGCTAGCTTAACCTGCTGCTGCTTCGTGTACTACTGTATTAGTGCTATTGATCTGAACTTCACAATTCGACAATACCCTTTAACTAACTTATCTTCTGAATAAGGTATGTATATAAATGTGCGAATATGGGTCCCAGTTGCTTGCTACCACCTGTCTTATTGACAGTCTCACTGACAAACAAGTGCATGTAGCCTACAGTCACCGGTTGGTAGCTACCTTAACGCTGCACTAGCTAACACCACTAGTTAGCTAGAGCTAGTTAGCTCAGCTGTGTAGTGTAGACTGACCGTTGATACTAATCATGGAGACACTTGTATTCAAGTATAATACAATATTCACCGGGATTTAGATATTGATAATGATTGAGTATATTGACTACTCGCATATGTCTTAGTCATTGGTAGTGATAAGTTCGATGAGTACAGTGTTTTTCACGTGTCTTTTGTGCCAGGTGAAGAAGTATCGTCACCATGGGGCGACGTTCGACCTCCTCCACCAAGAGTGGAAAGTTCATGAACCCCACGGACCAAGCCAGTAAGTAACTTATGCACACCATAACACGCAAAAAAAAGAAAATACACTACACCATGGACCCTATATTAAAACGTCTAGGGATGGCCTTCCATGTTTATGTCACCAGACAGATGCAATCATAGTCCCTGTGATGAAAGCAACATCATGCTATTAGTGATTTTTCTTTGACTTGACTGGTTCTTTTTGAGTTCATATGTTGTGGTGCTCCTCTGATCACGGTGTCTGTCCTCACTCCCCTATAGGGAAGGAGGCCAGGAAGAGGGAGCTGAAAAAGGTATGGTGCTGACTGACTCATGTCTGTGCCAGTATTCAAAATAGTTCAACCTATTTGAACGTGCATGATGGTCTTGAAACCCCACAGTAGAGATGTCTGGTCACTGTTCCATTGTAACCGTGGCTCCTGTCTGGTTCCCAGAACAAGAAGCAGAGGATGATGGTAAGGGCTGCTGTTCTGAAGATGAAGGACCCCAGACAGATCATCAAGGACATGGAGAAGCTGGATGAAATGGGTGAGGAGTGAGCATGTCTCTCTCCCCCTCTCTCTCTCTCCCTCTCTTTCCCCTCTCTTTCCCCCTCCCTCTTTCTCTCTCTTCCCCTCTCTCTCTCTCTCTCTCTCTCTCTCTCTCTCTCTCTCTCTCTCTCTCTCTCACCCCTCCACATTTCTCTCTCTCACTCCCACCCACTCTTACTCTCTCTCCCCCCCCTCTCTCTCTCACTCCCACCCACACACTCTTACTCTCTCTCCCCCCCCTCTCTCTCTCACTCCCACCCACACACTCTTACTCTCTCCCCCCCTCTCTCTCTCACTCCCACTCCCCCCCTCTTACTCACTCTCTCCCCCCATGCTTGTCCTCCTCCCAGAGTTCAACCCGGTGCAGCAGCAGCCCCTGCTGAACGAGAAGGTCCTGAGGGACAAGAGGAAGAAGCTGCGGGAGACCTTCGAGCGCATCGTCCGCCTGTACGAGCGGGAGAACCCCGAGACCTACAAGGAGCTCCGCAAGCTGGAGCTGGACTATGAGACCAAGCGCGGCCAGCTGTCGCTCTACTTCGACTCTGTCAAGGTGTGTGTGTGTGTCGCAGTGCTGCGAGCACACCTTTTCCAGAGACATTCTCCCTCACATGTCCTTTCATTCTCAGTATTCCGTCCAGTTTTTTCTCCCGTCGGTCTATTGGCCTGAGGTAGAGGGTGTACTGTGAGCGGTGTCCCCCTCTACATCTCCGTCCCTCTCCTCCCTTGACATTTCATTGCTTCCTTTTCCACCGTGTGCGTGGCAGAACGCAGAGCTGGTGGAGGTGGACAGTATCCCACTGCCGGAGATGCCCCACGCCCCCTCCAGCATCCTGATCCAGGACATCCCCCTGCCTGGCGCTCAGCCGCCCTCCATCCTGAAGAAGGGTACCCCTTTCAGGTGGGCACCAACCAGCCCCCGCTGCCCTCTTAGAGGCAGGACTGTTGTAAAAAGGGGACAACACAGATTCTTTTTTCGTTGCACCCTGCTAATACTTACTTCTCTCCTTCTTCTCCCGGTCTTTCCTTTCTCAATGGCTTCTCCTTTTGGACAACCCCCACTTCTCTCTCTCTCTCTCTCTCTCTCTCTCTCTCTCCCTTTCTGTCCATCAGTAAGGGCCCCTTCTCGTCGTCCTCGGCCCCCATGTCCGCGGCAGTGGCTGGGGTGCCCCGTCTGCCTCCCGGGAGGAAGCCCCCGGGGCCCCCTCCCGGCCCCCCACCCCCGCAGGTCCTGGCCCTGTACGGCTCCCGCAGGCCCCAGCACTACGCCACGGACACGGGTAACACATGCATGAAGCACACATGCATACAGTACACGCATATACACACACACAAACAGTACTTGCACACATACAAACACACAGTAGATTGTAATAGTGCCATACCAGCCTGCTGACAGTTCTCCCTCTCTCTCTCCAATCCCCCCCTCTCTGTCTCCCGCTCACTTTCAACAGACATGCCCGGCCCGGACGGCGGTATCGCCATGGACTCCCTGATGGGCGGCGGGGAGAGGGACAGCGGGAGCGAGAGCGACGGAGACGACGGGGAGGACGACGACAGCGAGTCGGACGACGACAGCGACGGCGAGCGGGACGAGGGGACCGACGGCGACAGGAGGATGATGGTGGACCGGAAGGATGAGGACAGGGGGAGAGAGGACGACAGGGGCGATCGGCATGCGGGTCAGAGCTAGGGCTTTGGGAAGGTGGCGTCGTACGACGTCGACTAGACATTGGCGGAGATGGGTGAGGTGGTTTGTGCGTTGTTGACCTGTGCTCCTGGTCTTTGGCAGGTCGCAGCGTGCGGTTTGCGGACATGCCGCCTGCGGCGCCCAGCAGAGAGAGGAAGAAGAAGAGGGTGGTGAAGAAGACCAAGGCCATCACCCCACTGCAGGCCATGATGTTACGGATGGCAGGTACTGGAGCTCTTCTTCTATGGTTTCACTTGAAGGTGTTTTGCATGCGGCAGATTATGTTTACCTCATTTGTCTTCCATTTTCTCACTCACCCCTTCCTTGCGTGTCTTCAGGGCAGTCCATCCCTGAAGAAGAGGGCGAGGAAGAGGAGGTGGAGGAAGAGTACACCGACGAATCGGACAACTCCGACATCGAGGACCGGGGGCCGCCGGGAGACAACCAATCTCATCTTATGCCCAATCAGCGCATGCCACCACCCCCTGGACCAATGGGGGCGCAGCAAGGGCCCCCACACATGCAGGGTCCTCTACTCACAGGCCCTCCGCCCCTGGGACCTCCCCCGGCTCCTCCAATGAGGCCCCCGGGTCCACCCTCTGGTCCCCCTCCAGGCCCTCCCCCAGGTGATTGAGCTTCTGTCATGTTCGGTAGAACTGGACTGAATTTAGTAGATAGGGGCTTGTATTATACCTGGTTACATGAGTGACATCTGTCTGACAGCATATGCCTGGGTGTAGTTCAAATCTAAATGTAGTTCCTCCCTCATCGTCAGGTGCCCCCCCTTTCCTGAGGCCCCCCGGTATGCCTGGAGGTCTGAGAGGGCCCATGCCACGCCTCCTGCCTCCCGGACCCCCACCAGGCCGGCCCCCCGGCCCTCCCCCAGGCCCCCCTCCTGGTCTCCCTCCGGGCCCCCCACCCAGGGGCCCCCCACCCAGACTACCACCTCCAGCACCTCCAGGTTTGTGTGTGTGGACACGCGTTTTACTGTTCGTATTTTCACCCCTGGACATCCTATGCGGAAGACTTGCAGATGTGTATGCTATGCTAACACAGACCTAGCAGCAGCCTTGCAGATGTGTATGCTATGCTAACACAGACCTAGCAGCAGCCTTGCAGATGTGTATGCTATGCTAACACAGACCTAGCAGCAGCCTTGCAGATGTGTATGCTATGCTAACACAGACCTAGCAGCAGCCAGACACCCCCCGGAGCAAACGGTATTAACATAGTTTCAGACATCCACGCATCACACATCATGACATGCAGCTTATGTGAAACCCCTGCTGTCGATAAACATGGGTCTTCTTGGCATCAAAATACAGACAGAGCAAAGCAAGATGTGTGATTTTCCATTCCAGGTATTTTTTTTTACATTTCAACGCACCCACCCAAGACGTTTTGATATTTGAGTTAGACCTGACCTACTGTCTCTCTCTCCGTTTGCTCTGTCACTCTTTTCTTGTGGCTCATTGTTTTTCTAACTCTGATTTCCTCTCCTTGCTGTAGGTATGCCCCCTCCTCCTCCACGGTCCGGCCCCCTCCGGCCCATGGCCCCACCCCTCTCCCTCTTCCCCCCGCCGCTTAACGCCAACGTCCTCAGTGCCCCTCCAAGCATAGTCCAGCGACAGAAAGGCTCTGCCTCCAACCCAGAGGGCTCCCAGACTTCCATGCTGCCCCCGCCACCCATGTCCATGCGCCCCGGGGGGGTCATGCAGATGCCCCCCCCCCCAGGAACCACAGGGCCTCCTGGGGGGGGCAACCCTGGTGGGCCAAACCCACCGGGACACCACCACCAGCCCACCATCGAGAAGCGGGCCAACATCACCTCGGTCTCGGCCGGAGGTGGGGGCCTGGCTCCGGGTACGGGGCCCGGCAGCGCCACCATCTCCGCCAAGCCGCAGATCATCAACCCCAAGACGGAGGTCACCCGCTTCGTGCCCACGGCGCTGCGCGTGCGTAGGGATAAGGGCGGCATGGCGCACGGGGCGGCCCAGGGGCCGGTGGAGAAGGGAGGGAGGAGGGGAGAGGATAGCCATGCTGGCGGAGGAGGGCAGGGCCAGAAACAGCAAGCCATGGCTGCTCCTCTGGGCCTGGTGCATCATGGCCAGATGGGGGCTGTGGTTCAGTCCAATATGAAGACCAAGGACCAGGTGTACGAGGCCTTCATGAGGGAGATGGAGGGCCTGCTCTGACACTGAGGAGGAAAGGAGTGCCTGCTCTGACACTGAGGAGGAAAAGGGGGTGAGAGGAGGAGGGCAAGAAAAGAAACTTCCAGTGTCTCGTCAGTAATACATCTGATTGCTAGTGATTTTAATCGGGCAGGTACTGAATGATACTCTGAAGCTGAAAGAAAAGCAGGAGGAGTCCAGAACAGTTTTGTTTAATTATTTGCAGCAGATGTGAAATTGTCAACCAAATGTACATGATTTGGCCCTATCTTTGTGAAAAAGCATGTTTTTTTATATGACTGTCTATAGGTTTATTTTATTGTGACCTGAGGAACCATGGTAATTGAAGTGGAAACGTTGGTCAGGTGTTTGTAGTACAACTAAATAAATACTTGAAAACTCCATGATAACACTCCTCCTGTCTTATTTGTTTTGGTGTTGGCATGAGTATAAGTGAAATAGAGGATGGATGGATCAGTCAGCAACAACAAATCAAGAATCTGACTTTAGTAGGCAGCGAATAAACAATACAAGGACATAAGTGTTGTGCTGAAACTAGCCATTTCTATTTGCAATGTAGACTATTTAATAATTTTGGGTTATGAAAGGCGGTATCATGTTAGATATTTCACATTCTATTACCTTAAAGATGCTGTAAAGCAGAACTGAAAATTAGTTCTAAGTTCATCACACCACAGAAGATGTTGTTAACTACCCATCCAAATGAAGAAAAAAAACACTGACAAGTATGTTAGATTAGGCTTTGAAATCGTGAAAAAATCAGCAGTCTTCTCTGCTTGATACTGGGGGGGCGTGTCGCCTGAAGGAGATGAAGCTCCGCCCCCTCGAATTTATTGAATTTAGCAACAGCAGCAACAACTGGCTAACTCAATTGCAGATATCAGAACTGACCGCTTAATTAGTTTGTCTTTGCATCGTACTAGGTGAGTCACAGAATGCAGGTTATATAAACAGTCTGTGATCTGGTGGCTGTGACGTAGATAGGTTGGGTTTTGCCCCGCCTATACAAAACCTGAGCTGAAAACGGGTGAGAAACTGTTCAACGGTCTAACTCCACATTTCAGTGCCAACGTTTTCGCGCTTTGCACATGCTTTCAGCAACTCATTTCACACGTATATAATGTACTGAGAAGTAAATCATGGAATTTGCTTTACAGCATCTTTAAGATTTAAATTTCCATGTTGGCATGTATGTTGGTGGGATTGTAGAGGGTTTTAAAATTTGACAAACCAAAAATATTCCACTAGGTTTAAAGAGGGGTAAACTGAACAGTGTATTAAATATTGTGCACATATGATGGAATTGTAGTTTTGTGACTATGGGTTAAATCAGAGCACGGATGGTCAAAGTTAATGAAATTAAATTGATATTTAATAACATTGCAGGATGTTGCAAGGAATTGAATCAATGCCAAATTAAACATGTTACAAAGTGAAGGCTTTAAATCGTACCCCATGACACCCAGCCTTACAGGATCCTGCATGTCTGCACAATGCGGTTTGAGCCAAGAACTGACAACACATGACCCTGACTAAAATAACTAAAGAGGAAATCAATGAATATATCGAAAGAACTACAAAAACTGTAGAAAACTTTATTAACAACAAATTCGCTAATGACTTCTGGCGGAAGTCAGACTCAAAAGAACTAATCGTTTTTGAAGGGAGGATTCAGTTCATTTCGTTCAAACATTCGTTGAAAAAGAACGAATCGTTCGCAAACCACCCATCAACATCAGGTCATGTCCTCCACCTGCTTCTTCAGTTTTAGGATTTCTTCCTCAATTTCACCCCGCGTACTCAAAGACGAGTCATCTGCAGCAGTCTTAGGGACTTTACAGTAGTCGTGGTCAGAGAGCACTTCCATCCCACCCTCGTCCCTCACCTCCTTGTCCATCTGATTTGTGCAATTCTGGAGTACTGGTCTTTCTTTTCTTTCCGAAACATCCGCACGTTGACGGACTTGATAGCCATTCCACTCGAACAACACAGGCAAGGCTCCCTTTCTGAGACGACGACGAAGTCCCTTCGGAGATTCGGACTTGTCTTCCGGTAGAAAATGCTTGCTGCACACCCTGGACCGATTGGTGACGGTGAAGTTATCTCTTCGAATGTTTACCTCCCACTGTGCCCTAAGCTCAACATCAGCTGGAAAGCAGTGAAAGCTCACGGTGAAGTACTTAGCCGATGTAGAGCAAAAAGGAACAGCGCAAATCTCCGCAGATCTGACCGCCCTCTTCAATAATTTAAAGGTGCCTTTTTTCATTATAAACTTGTAGCCAGTTAGGCTAGCTCTCTACAGTAGCTGGCTGGCTAACCTTGCTAAAAGACACCGAGGAGGTAATCAAAAACACTATATACAAAAACGAACGGTAAATAATATTAACTACATGTACTAGTTGTGAAAATCAAATGAGCTATTTTAAGGATCAAAGCACTGTACGGTGCGCACCAAGGCAAGACAACTTTAGAGCAATTGTAGCGCTGCATGTGCCTGGAAGTAAACAGACGGGCGTTTCATAAAACGGATATACGTCACACTACATTGCGGAAGTATAGATTTATTTTTTACTTTTTAATTTTGTATTCAATAGCTAAAAAAGTACAGAACATTGTCATGGCAAAATAAGTATTACAAAAAATATACGTATTTAAAAAAAGCAAAGTAGCAGCAAATAACTTATATTGATGTGATATGGGTGTGGCTCCAGAGGGTGTGACGGTGAGGCCACACCTAAGGCTTGTGCCAATATAACGGGGTGTGAGCTTGTAGGGTGACATCCCTACTTGAGGTGCACGCCGGCAGCAGTGTTTGTCATCCGGGGCTGATTGCAGCGAGTGTCGGGAAGCTGATTGTGTCGTCTTATCGGCTTTCTGTGTCTTGGATGTGGTCTATGTCACTGTTTCCTAGGGCGGTCAAACGCTGTTGTTAAATACCCGATCTACTACTGAGCCTTATAATAAAATCAATATTTTTATAGTAATTCTCAGTGCCTCTTTAGTGAGGGAAACCTGGGTGTACTGGGCATTACATTGACTCTTTGGTAGCAGTAGCAAGTAAAGAAGTTGTGGCGGAGACGTGACGTCAAACATGGACGTCTGTTCCGAGTGCAGATTAGACAACAAGTTTGGACCAACCAGCATGACTGAAGAGGCAGAAAGAAATGACTCGAAGGTTCGAGTAATAATAATTATAACGATCATATCAATGTCGCGTGGATAAGGGCAATATGTAGGAAGGAATTAAATCAATGCTGCTAAATCTATGCTGCTATTTCTTATGTTCTATGTCTCTGTTGAATAAAAAGACAATCAATACTTAAGATATACCAAAATGTGAAATGACAATGCTGAACATATATTCCAGGTATAATCATTGCTTCAGATAAAATAAGTAATGATGATGTTGAACATATATTACAAATGTATGATTATGCACCAATATGTGACTGTGTGAAAGAGAGGAAAAAGACCATGCTCAGGAGAATGTGTCGTTTTGGAAGAAGAAGAATGCAATGAGTCAGGAGACTGACAAGGGGGGTGCACAGGGCGATGTGATTTGCTGCAGAGAATGTGGAGGTCCGGGCGGTGAGAGCTACTGTAGGGGGGGGGGGGGGAGGGGGGGGGAGGGGGGGGGGGGCGAGGGGGAGGGGCGAGGCGAGATGACCACACCATGACCGCACTAGCGGTTACTGGGCCTCACAACTCTTGAGAATTAACACCAGGTGATAAGGAGATACATTTGGCCACATAACTCTGTGGGTCTAGAGAAATGACTAAATGTAATGTAGAGGAGGAGACAGAACCGGTTTCCGGCAGTGGAGGATGTATTCTTTTGCCCCTCGGACATCACCTGACCTCTGGGTCTGCCCCCTGAGACATCACCAGACCCTTGGACTACCCACCTTAACTGCCCAAACACTCCTTCAAAATCTAATAGGAAGAGGACATCCTTGCCCCATCATCTGGTGGCCAATCACCTGACAAACACCTCCCTTCCAGGAGGGGTACAAGGCCTGTGAGCCCTGCAAAGACTTCTGTCAAGACTGTTCTCACTCCAGGCCTTTGTCTTCTCTGCTGTACGAAGTGAGACTGGTAACATTGACTGGTATCACCGATCTAGATTGAGACACCATGGTGTATTGTATTCATTGTTTGATTTTCATAATTTCTTATTAAACTATAAAGAACTTGGTCTGGCAAGCTCTTCTTTTCAGCTCACATTTCTACAAGCTCTTTTCCTGTCTGGCCCCCCAGTGGTGGAACCAATTCCCCACCTCCATCAGAGACACTGACTGTCTCCCCACCTTCAAGGAAAAGGCTCAAGACACACTTGTTCCGGGAGTAAAACGGTACTTAGGAATGGTTGTATGGACCCAATGTTAGTTTCCACAAGGATCACAATGACTCTTGCTTAGAATCTTGTTGCTCTTGTTGGTTAGTGGTAACTGATTTAAATTGTTGTACTTGCTGTGAAATATGTTTTACTGTGGCTTGCTTTTCTACAGGTACACTTGCACTTATAGCGATTCATGTTGTTTAATTGTAACTTGTTTAACTACATGCTTTTATGGTTCTTCCCTTTGGCACTTATTTTGGTTGTTCACAATATGTGCTTCATGTTTTGGCAACCCGCAATGTTTTTGGGGCTATCTTGTTGTTATTATCAGTGACCTATGTTCTTTGTAAAGCTCTGTCTTGGAAGTAGCTTTGGATAAAAGCATCTGCTAAATGAATACATGTAAATGAGGAGAAGCCCTCAGGAGATCAAGCATCTAGACAACAGTGCTTCACAATTCCTTATATACACAACTGTAGAACAACCCATCCGATCATCTTGACCTTTATCAACATATGACCAATGCAACAGTTAGTTACACAATGAGGAGTGAGGCCCATCAAGTAGAGACTCGACTCGAGAAACTCCATATTTTTGCATATGAGAGGTGGGGGGCAGGAGGACACCCACCCTGACAGGATCGTGCATGCACAATGTGCACACTACGGTTCGAGGATTGATCCGTGCTAATTTTGTTCACTTTAAAGATTCGTTCAAAAATAACAAATCCTACCCATCCAAATTCAAATGGAAAAAAACTGACAAGTATGTTAAATTAGGCTTTGAAATTGTGAGAAAATCAGCAGTCTTCTCTGCTTGATACTGGGGGGGCATGTCACCTGAAGGAGCTCCGCCCTCACTGAACAGCTCCGCCCTCTCAAATTAATTGAATTGAGCAACAACTAGCTAAATCAATTGCAGATATCAGAACAGACATAGCTGCAGTCTCTGAGTTATGTATTAGTTATATGTTAATTTATGAGTTAATTACTTTTTCTTTGCATCGTACCAGCTGAGTAACAGAATGCAGAAGAAATAGTACAGAAAATTCTCAGAGTGCAAAATAAGTAAGACAAAAAAACAAAACAAACAAAAAAAAGCTAAGTAGCACTAGCAACCATATATATATATATATATATATATATATATATATATATATATATGTCTATGGTAGCAACTAGCAAGTAAAGTTGTAGCGGAGACGTGACGTCAAACCTAGCTCGTGTGTTGACCTCCGAGCGCATGCGCCCTACGGACTAGACAACACGTTTGTGCTAACCAGCATGGCTGACGAAGCAGAAAGAGATACAGAGATAAATAGAGATGATGCACTCGAACCTTCGAGTACTAATGATAATAACGATCATATTAATGTGGGCGAACATGATGTCCCAGTGAAGACCTTCAAGGATTTAGTAAGTTGTCCGATTCAGAAGTCACACACTAGAATGAACGAAAAACACTACCTGCCAAAAAGTGTTGCTAGCTAGCTACTGTAGTTCTTTAAACCTAGCTACCGTATGTATCTTGGGTATGGTTTGGAACCAGGAATTTGGTTTTAATTGTGGATTTGGAGAAACCACCGTCCTTTTGTCATTAAATACTATTTACATTTTAACTAGCAAACGTCTTCCCCGATCTAAGGAACTACATTGTTTACATGCATGGCTACAGAGGCATCGCAGTACAACATCTGCATAGACTGTTTCTTGGGCTCAGTACCATGCGTGTCCGAGCCTGCATTTTGGGTACAACTTGTTATATTCACAGGGTGTGACGGAAGTGCTGTGTGAAGCCTGTGACCAGCTGGGATGGAAGACTCCTACGAAGATCCAGGTGGAGGCCATTCCGGTAGCACTGCAGGGTGAGAACGATAGCTAAAGAAGTAGTTTATAACTGCCATTTAAAGGCGGGTCTGTGGAGTATCGTTGACGATAAAGTTCTACCGCCGTTTTATGTTTTATTTATTTATAAACATGCAGTATTCTCTCACCACTCTCTCTTTTCCTTACATCTCTAATTTATACTTTGGTTTGTTCGCCCCTCGCCACAGGGCGCGATGTGATAGGTCTGGCAGAGACGGGTTCAGGGAAGACGGGAGCTTTCGCCCTGCCCATCCTGCAGTCCCTCCTGTCGTCTGCCCAGCGGCTGCACACACTGGTCCTCACCCCCACCAGAGAGCTGGCTTTCCAGATTGCAGAGCAGTTTGAAGCCCTGGGCTCCAGCATTGGGGTCAAGTGTGGTATGTCAAATAGACACACAAACACACACACATCACTGTGGACCTGGATAAGACCCCCCAACATACACACACATTCATGTTTGAGGTCCAGGACCACTGCATCAATGTAACAGACATGGATCACATTTGTAGAACAGTTAAATACCTTAACCTGCGACCAATAATGGCTTGTACATATAAATGTGCCTTATATTGTGAATGTATATTTAAGGAAATGCTGTTGACCCTCTGTCATTCTTCTTTTACAGCTGTCATCGTAGGAGGAATCGACATGATGTCTCAGTCCCTGGTATTGGCCAAGAAACCGCACATCGTCATTGGTGAGTAACAGCACCCAATCCCAATTGACTTTACAACACAGTGATTGATGGCATCACCGTGAAATCCAAAACATGCATTTGTGAGCTGTTGAGGTTGTAGGAATTAATGAATGTCAAGGGGTAAACACTCACTGTTTGCATTTCTAGTATCCGTGACTCATGTAGCTTTCTGGTGCTTAAGTAGCGTTGATTTTGCATTTGCAGCCACACCAGGAAGACTGATTGACCACATGGAGAACACCAAGGGCTTCTCCCTCCGAGCACTGAAGTTTCTGGTCATGGACGAAGCCGACCGCATCCTCAACATGGACTTTGAGACTGAGGTAAGGGTTCGGGGGTCAAAAACCAGCATAACTCCATTAAACAACGCCACATTCTGACTTTGGGTTTGTAAATACCGTCTTTGAGTTGGCCGTAGCTGTGGAGAAACGGCGGTGTTAGCTGAACAGTCTCTTCCTCTCCCACTCCCAGGTTGATAAGATCCTGAAAGTTATTCCCAGAGACAGACGCACGTACCTTTTCTCCGCTACCATGACCAAAAAGGTATCGCGATCGGATCAGACATGGCACAAACGCAATAAATCACTTTCTGACAAATATGACAACACATAGAAATACTTTTTCTGAGAGCTACACCATTTGCCCTGTCTCCTTCCCAGTGTGGTATAATCTGATGGTCTGGCAGAATATAACAAGTTTAGTATTCTGGAAACTGACCGGCTCCCGCTCGGTGTTCTCAGGTTCAGAAGCTGGAGCGCGCCGCTCTGAAGGATCCAGTGAAGTGTGCCGTGTCCACCAAGTATTCCACCGTGGAGAAGCTGCAGCAGTATTACGTATTCATCCCCTCCAAGTACAAGGTAAGCATAGCGATGCGGTGGTTTACTGTGTATATTCAGTGAGTGAGTATTCAGCACACATTTAAATGCCTTTTAATAATGTGAGCGGTCTAATGTGTACAAAAGTGTTATATATAAAGTACCCCCCCAAAAAAAGAAAGAAAAGGGCTACGAGGCTCCACAAGTCAGTTTACATTACATTTAGCAGACGCTCTTATCCAGAGCGACTTACAGTAAGTACAGGGACATTCCCCCCGAGGCAAGTAGGTTAAGGTGCCTTGCCCAAGGACACAACGTCATTTTGCATGGCCGGGAATCGAACTGGCAACCTTCAGATTACTAGCCCGATTCCCTAACCGCTCAGCCACCTGACTCCCATGACCTTCATTTTTCCCAGTTAGTTCTGTTCTGAAAACGTTTTGTTTAGTGAATCTGAGTTTATCTCTGGACAGAGATGAGGTTCCACTCTGTGTACATCAGTTTGAGATCCTGTTCGTTGAACCCTCTGTTCTCCGGCAGGACTGCTATCTGGTGTCCATCCTGAACGAGCTGGCTGGCAACTCCTTCATGATCTTCTGCAGCACGTGCAACAACGCCCAGAGGGTGGCGCTGTTGCTCAGGAACCTGGGGATCACCGCCATCCCTCTGCACGGGCAGATGAGCCAGGTGGGGTTGCCCCCGCATCCGAATGAAACACGCCCCACACAGGATAAACCTCCAGCGGGGCCGTGCCGATGCGCACCTAAAGGCTGGGGTCAGTTTGGTTCCCATACTTTTGGATTAATTGTTTACTTGCGTCCCTCGCCAATCAGAATAAACGCCTCGGAGCGCTGAACAAGTTCAAGTCCAAGTCGCGCTCGGTGCTACTGGCGACCGACGTGGCGTCCAGAGGACTGGACATCCCACACGTGGACTGTGTCATCAACTATGACATCCCTACTCATTCCAAGGTAAACCCCTACCCCCTCCTTACCACTAATAACAATAATGATATAGTAGTAATAGTACATTTTATTTGTAATGTGCCTCTATTGCACTCGAAGAGCTACAGTACAATTTGACTTACAGTAATAAAACATATTATTACACGGCTGTTCTTAATGCTGTAGAATGCCCCATTCACTTAAATGGGGCTCCCCAACGTTCTGCGGTCAATTATTTTTCAATAACAGACCGTTGCTATGTATAACTGACCGCTGTCAATTATCGGGAAAATAAGCCCCTTCAGAGCGAAACAAAACCTGTGCTGTTCGTCCTGTCGGGGCTTATTTTCCCGATAATGACCGGCGTTCTACACATTATCCCTTACATAACATATACAATAACAAGATGGTCTTTCAAGCCCCATCCTCTCGCACCTGAAGCCCACTCACTGTTACCATGTTAAATGTTGTCATGTTGACTGTTGCCATGTTGACTGTTTGGGTTTCAGGACTACATCCACAGAGTGGGCAGGACAGCCAGAGCTGGACGGTCTGGAAAATCCATCACGTTTGTCACACAGTAAGAGACCGGAACAATCCCTCAAACCTGCTTTCATTCTTCAGATCCTATTCACCTCACCTTTTTGAAGTATTATTCTCGTTTCCAAAAAAAACGAAATAAAAGGTATTGCGACTACTTGTGGTAGACTGACACGTCATTGGCTTCTTCCAGGTACGACGTGGAGTTGTACCAGCGAATCGAGACGCTGATCGGGAAGAAGCTGCCCGCCTTCCCCACACAGGAAGAGGAAGTGATGATGCTGGTGGAGAGAGTCAGCGAGGCCCAGCGATACGCCAGAATAGTGAGTAGCCAAACGTTGTCGTCCTGGTTCAGGAGATGCCCACCTGCTCCAGGCCTCTTCCAAATGAAGCCCCGTCCTCATTGACTGTGCTTGGAGTGAGCTGTAAGCGGCCCTAGCTTGAATCTGACTCCATGTTGCCCTCATCTGTCGGTTAAATATAATTTGAATACATGTGTATCACTCTTAAGAAAATGTGTTAACATGTCTTACAATAATATTTTACATGCACAGTTGTTACGGATAAATGGTGAACCGTGTAACTTTTCGTTCCGATTAGGATTCAGTAATACCCTATTTTGTAACATTAGTGCTGACAGACCTTAAACAGAGTCTTACTTGATTTACATTTAGTCATTTTTAGCAGACGCTCTTATCCAGATTTACCTGAGAGTAACCTCACACACTCTACTTCCCTTTCCTGTCACTTCACCTCCCAGGAAATGAAAGAACAGGGGGAGAAAAGGAAAAGACCCCGAGGAGACGGAGAGGGGGATGACACCGAGCAGTCCAGCGGCGTGAGGAAGAAAGTGAGAGGAGGTGCTGGTGGAGGAGGAGGCGGAGGAGGAAGGGGAGGCGGCGGAGGAAGAGGAGGCAGAGGAAGAGGAGGAGGAGGAGGAGGAAAAAGTCAGGGGGGAGGAGCATGGAGGGGCGGTCATTGATTGGAGGATTGATCTAGACTGTACATAATCCCATGATGTAATGCTTTCCATGACGCACCTAATAGACAAGCTATTTAATTCCTAAATACCTTCTGTTACCTTAATGTCTGATTCTCATTTGTAATAAAATGTTAGTGTTGTCTCAAGATTGTGTTGTGTATAGTGTTGTTATAGGTGGTTATGTAATACTGGGGGGAAGGCATGGAGACAGGTTATTGAATCAAGAGGGGGGAGGGGGGGGGAGCTCAACAGTGGAATTTGAGAGGCAACATTAAAATTGGGAAACATAGGCAGCACCAGTAAAAGATGAGCGAGAACTCTTGAATTCCATTCTTACAACAGTTTAAAGATTGAAATGAGTTAAGTACCTTCAACTACCACGTTAGGAACACTGCCTATAGGCAGATTTCTTGATGTCTCATATATGGTATATATGATAAATCTTGGTTGTCAGTTGTCAAAGGAATATCCTTTAGATTCAGCATGTCGTAGTTGGTTGCATTAGCATCGCCACAAATGGTACTGGGGCTGAAGAGGTCTGTCCTTAAACCATTAATCAGTTAACAATTAAAGATAGTGATTACTTTATATACTGTTTGAAATGTTCTGCATATAATAAACACATTGATTACAATATTAAGCTCATGAGCACATAACCAAGGGTTATGTGCTCTATGCCTATGTTAATTGTTTATTGTATCATTGATAAACTGTCATTATACTGTTTTAATATGCCTGCATACCCATAAGTTGGGTCTTTGTAAGGTATGACTAGGAAAAGCCTGTGTCACTGATGTAAGTCAGAGGTCACAATTTTGACAGCATATAATACCATGCAACTTTGAATAAGGAAAATAGGAGTGACAAGGCCATTTCTAGGAGCCCTAAGCTATCTAGCATAGTGTCCTTTTTCAGTGCCGGCAAAAGGCTGTTAATCATTTTGTATCCTCCCATATAATCATGATTGCCTGTATTCATTGTCCAGTCTGATACTCAACTTGAGTATAAGACACCTGCACCTCACATGTGTAATAAACACATCAGTCTTGAACTCAACTATTCCCTTCATTGACTTGGCACCTTCAGAGCAATTGGGTACTAATACATCTTCAGGGCAGTACCAGATTTGAAGCTCAAAGCTCTTGTGGCCTCTTATTTAGAACAGAACCCACAAATACATTCCAGCTATGCTACCGTTTGGCTGCTGGGTAGAATGTCAACTCCTTTGGATGCCTTGTATATGTCACTAAATGTTTGCCTTATTCTAACCCCAATGCACGCAAGTGTTTAATTTCTGTGTCAGTGAAATTGCTCACATAGGGCCCGTATTGTCAGTCATGTACAATTACAACAAGCATTCCCATTCAGACAGCAACACTCAAGCTGAAAGACTCATTCCAAAAATATTACTTTATTAGTTTCACTTTTAAATATGACATCAGGGCATGAAAAGGGTAGTGTGAAGTATTAAAACTCAAAGGTCTTCTGGACTTCTGGGGTGTGGAACACAAAGCCAGACTCTGTGGCTTCAGTCTTCAGACAGTCCTTCTCATCCTGGAGAGATGGGGATGAAACCAAGAGGGGTCCATTCACATACATGAGAAATCAGTGATCTACAATAACCTTGAGCCTAAAGTTGAGTCGGCACAGCACGAAACTCACATTGAAGTACTTTTCAATGAGGCTCTGGGCGGCTCGGTACACAGTGTCATTCTCGTGGTTCTGCAACATCTCAATGCGGTCCAGCCCTCCAAGTTCCTCCACCAAGAGACACAGCTTCTCAACCTCCCCAAGCTTTTCAGCTGCCTAGTAACATAAGACCAAGGACACCATCTTAAAATATTTTGATTTCCTAGTCCATTTTCTGATGAGAACAAACCAATTGGTCATTGAAAACATTTGGCACCCAAGGTCACAACAGCCCAAGGTAGCAGGTCCTGGTTAGTTCCCTACACCTCACCATGAACATGTTGTTGATGGAGTCCAGGATGACCAGGATGGTCTTGGCATCTTTGACCTGCAGCATGGTGAGAACGCCTTCCAGTGCACCACTCTGCACCAGATGGACCACCTGCTCCACAGTGCCTCCGCTGGTGAAGTTAGTGACGGCCCACACCACCTCCCTCTGGGTCTTAAAGTCCCCCTTAAAAAACACAAAAAAAACACAAAACATGACAACGTTGAACCGATGAGGTGAAGCAGTCCCCGACATCCTCCCGGTGCACGGTTTACGTTTCGAAGCAGGTCTACGAGCGGCGGTATCAGGCCGCAGGTGATCAGCTGCTGGATCTGCTGACAGGGACCCGCCGCGATGTTGGACACGGCCCAGGCAGCCTCCTTCTGGACGCTGGCCTTGGGGTGCTTCATCAGCAGGGGCAGCGCCGCCAGCACGCCGGCGTCGATGGCCGCCTGGGTCTGCACGTCTGAGCCGCTTACGATGTTTCCTATGGACCGCAGGGCTGGTGTCTGGAGGGGGGAAGCACACATCCAACCTAGAAAACCTGACCCTCTGCAAGCCCGTTTCAGAGCAACAAAAAAAGAAAGGGCCTGACGAGTTTCCGGCCGCCTCCCTACCACCACGGTCAGCTCCTCGAAGCCCATGAGCGCCACCAGGCGGGGTACGATGCCCGTCGTCACCACGACGTCGATGCGGTCGTTGGCGCCGTCCGTTAGGTAGGAGACGGCCCAGCACGCGTCCGACAGGATGTCCTTATCGCTCAGGTGGAGCAGCTGGATCAGGGAGGGCAGCAACTGCCAATGACAAAAAGCTCTGGTTACAACCGCGGCGCCAGCTGTCGGATTAGCAGGAACTCATGACATTTTAAGACTCTTCACAAAGAGTACACATACGGGTGATGTGAACCAAGCACACTGGCAAAACAGATTCCGGGTACCTGCTTCACGGCCGACATGGGCGGGAAGGGGTTCTTGTTGCGGCAGAGGTTGGACAGGGTCCACGTCAGGTTCCGCAGGTAGCCCACCTGGATAGGGACCAACGAGATGGCATCGACGGTTTTAAGGTACACTCCCCCTTCCATCAGTATTACAAAGCCCAACCCTAACCCTTTTTTGACCTCGTCTTAGCCTATATGAGGAAACACGAGGGTTGCATGTTAGCCTACAGGAGTGTACTAGTAAAGTATGTGTACATCTGGAGTGAGGACATTTACATTTAGTCCTTTAGCAGACGCTCTTATCCAGAGCGACTTACAGTAAGTACAGGGACATTCCCGAGGCAAGTAGGGTGAAGTGCCTTGCCCAAGGACACAACGTCAGTTGGCATGACCGGGAAACGAACTGGCAACCTTCGGATTACTAGCCCGACTCCCTCATCGCTCAGCCAACTGACTCCCAAGGAGGACACATGCAGGTTTTAGGGATCGTGCCAAGGACTAGGTACTCACAGGAGTGTCGGGGGTGATGCGAGTCAGCAGCGCAGGAATGACATTGCATTCGATCAGAGCATCTCGATACGCCGCCCCGTCGCCTGAGAAGACACTACAAACTGGTACCCATCTCACGACACATCTGAACGTGAGCGCAGGGTCTGGTTGAGTGCATACCTGCGATATTACCCAGAGCCCAGACAGCCTGCTCACTGATGTGCAGCATGGGAGACGCCAGCAGTGATATGAAGGCCGGTATTGCGCCATGTTCAACCACCTGGAATACAGAAAGTGGTTCCCTTCAAGATTGGAATTGCACTTGAAATGGTGGTAAGCGTTAGATTGACAGCCATCTTAAGAGCAATAGGAACAGTCCCGACTCTGGCAAAACGTTTAGTCAAAAGTTACACATAGCCGTTGGGACATTTTATCAGGGGGGTGCGGTGCTGGATTTTCAAGCCATAACATTTTACATTCTCGTGCCGTCAGCAGGGGGTGCAGCACCCTCAGCACCCCTAGTTCCTGCTGCCATGGTTACACACCTGCTGTGTGTGCCACGAGGTGCCAGACGCGATGTTGGTGAGTGCCCACGCCGCTTCAAACTGCAAGGTATGATCGTCATCTCTGCCGAGGAACTCCACAAAGCGGGACAGCAGCCCCGCGTCCACGATCTCCTTCAGTGGAGGGTTTCGCTCGCGAGACAGCAGCTTTCTGAACACAGGGAATTGTCCTCTTGAACACATTTCCTGCTTGATTTAACATGGCTAACTAACACTTGTAAGAGCACTCCCCAAGCCTATTATAGGCCTTCACAGGCCACTTCCCAAGATGTCAAATGGAAAAAAAAAGACAGGGTGTGAAATTTGGTGACCTTTGTAAATAAATTGCTCGCTGGTTTGACTACGTCAAGAAGTGTGTCATCAGGCCTGATTTCCAATTTGTGTAGTTGACTCACCGGGCAGCTTGGCAACCTCGAGCCTGCCTGTCCTTGCAGTCACTGTTCACGTGGCCAATTATGTCCTCGATTGCTGTACTAATGGCCTAAAAATAATATTTGATTACTTTAAGCAGGCTAGACAAAACGAACACTACTTCAGTCCATCTACCTCGTGATTATCGGTGATGTACTCCGGTGACAAAGCCTTGTCGTCCGGTAGAGTAGAAATGTTTCTCCTTTTCAAGAAGTTCTCATTCTTATGCGCTTTCCGTAACTCAACGCACTCAGCGATTCGACGCTCACGAAGTTTCTACAAGTGAAAATTACTTTAGAAAGAAGACTACAATTATGTGCATCCCACAAATCGTGTCATGAATAAATTACATGTTGGCTCACCGCAGGTTCTTTCCCCTTGTTTTTGAACTTGGTCATGCGTTCATCCACAACATTCTTCGTCGGCATGGTGAACGTTAAAGCACAAGTATATGGATGGTTCTTCTAGTCGGGAAACAAAGCTGAAGTGTGAACGATCTTATTGACATGCAGTTAAGTATGAAAACCGTGCGCTACAACAGGTGCAGCTTGTTGTCAATGATTTGTCAGGTATGCCATTTTCGGCAGCCTATAATATAGGCTATACTCATATTTATATCTGATTACATGAATGCTATGTATTCTTTCTAGTATTTTTGGGAAAGAAATAAAGAAACAAAAAAACATTTCTCTTGTGACTTTATTTTGAAAATAAGACATCAACCGGAAAATTAGATTCCGGACCACACAGACGACAACAATTGATTCATCATTGTATTAACAAAGAGTGTTTCGATAGTCTTTGTTATTAGTCCTCAATAGCAATTCGGCTTTTAAGTGAAAGATATAAGTTATGATACTTAAAAATATCATATAAAAATATTTGTACTAAACTTTCAAATCAGTAACCTAATGTCCAAAAGCATGTGCATTAAATGTAAAACCCCTAATGTATAAAAAACAACAACAAAAAAACGTTATTTGTTCAAATTATTAATACCTTTGTATAAAACTGATTATAATACTCGTGCATGCATCTGGATGTCAACGATTTAGCTTTGACTGCTTGAATCTGACAGCCACGGTCAAAATGCTTTCCACGCGATACTTCGATCTGAGCAACCATTGGTCGGCTGAAATGCACGCAAGAGCGTCTTGATACTTCAGCCAATAGACGACACAATAACTTTTTATTTTATTTGAAAGATTCCTGTATAATCAGTAAACAAGTAATTCAAAGACTTTGTCCAGTAATCTTTACATTCTTGGAGATGGACAATGCACAGAAAACGGACGGCAGAGATATGGTCCAGAAACAACGGAGAAAAAGAGAAGATGATTCTAGCGCGGCCAAGGTGGCCAAAACTGACACAAGCGGCGGGTAACACAATAACAACATTTTGTTTACAGCGAGATCTGTTTGAAGTTGGATTTGGGTGTATTTCTAGACATAATGTCTATTGCTTTATCTACTGCATGATTATGTTGTAAAATTGTTGTGTATATATAGCTACATTATACCGTCATTGCAAGCCAAGTTTTAGCCTAGCCCCTTTTCCGGTATTTCTAAGACACAAGTCATTCATATTTCTCTGAAGAAATCGTTTTTGAAATAATGTTTGAAATCAGGTAAGTGTCTGCGTATTGTCCTCGAACAATAGGCTATGTATTGTGTTACAAGACAATCCGTAGTGTGTTCAGTGTCCTGCAAAATCCATGACATCCGTTTGACATCTTCCACCAGCTTGATATCTTGTTTTGATAAAGCAATGGAATCTGTAACTGTCCATGAAATCATCAAGTATGGCGCTTCATCACTGCCAGGTGAGCTGTCTGTTTATTAAACACTGCATGACACCTAACTACACTTGTACGCTACATAAAGGTTGCTACGTTTATCATGTCAAACAGGAGGGAGAAACATTGTCTTTCTGATGTTGTATTATTCTCAAGGAGGACATTTATTATTTATTTCAACTGAATGATCTAGTAGTGCATGATGTTGTTAAATGAGATGCAGAGTGAGGAAGTCCAAACAGAGGGCATGAACCAGTCATTGTCTGTTTGGTACAGCTAAACACTATGACCCTGACACTACTGAGCCAATCAGCTCCGGTCTTCAGACCCTGGATCAGCTGTTGTCGTGGAGACTGAGCGAGGCCAGCCCTTTTAACGTGGCAACAGTCCCCCTGGCCAAACGGGAGCCACCGCTGGCGAGCTGTCCACGCAGGACGCTGGTGTCACATGATATGATGGGCGGTTACCTTGACGACAGGTATGTTGTCACATGTGGGTTTGTACATAGGTGTGCCTTATGAGTGCATGCTGGGTATTATTTAGATACGTTTGTCGACTTGTTGCGGTTTTCCTGTGTGTGTGAGTGTGTGTCTTAGACCAGTGTTTCTCAAATGGGGGTACGAGAGAGAAAGTGGAAACTGTAAAAATACGAAAGTAAATCATGATTTTTTTTAAATAAATACTTACTTATACAACATAAATATAGGTATGGGGGGTACTTGGATTCAGAAATCAGGAGAAGGGGGTACTGTCTTAGACAGTTCTAGTTTTAGAGTGTGTCTTAGACAGTTCTAGTTCTAGTGTGTCTTAGACAGTTCTAGTTCTAGTGTGTCTTAGACAGTTCTAGTTCTAGTGTGTCTTAGACAGTTCTAGTTCTAGTGTGTCTTAGACAGTTCTAGTTCTAGTGTGTCTGAGACAGTTCTAGTTCTAGTGTGTCTGAGACAGTTCTAGTTCTAGTGTGTCTGAGACCAGACCCCAGGCCGATCACCTCCATGTTTACCCTCTCTCCTTCCTGTCTGAGGTTCGTTCAGGGGGCCTCTTCGGACGCTCCCTACGTCTTCTACCACTGGCAGTACATCGACATCTTCAACTACTTCAGCCACAACATGGTCACCATCCCCCCTGCCGTGTGGACCAACTCAGCCCACAGACACGGAGTGCTGGTGCTGGGTGAGGCTGAAACAGACCCTGTTCACTGACGATGTGCTGAGTGTACGTCAGTTAAGACGTGTGGATGTCACACAGTTACGAGCCTCAAGCACAAGACCCATGACTAGCTATCTGCTGATTCTGGCAACAGTCTCTCTGAACGTCTGCTGGGCCTTTTTCAGTCACCGAGCAGCTTATCGTAGAATCTGATTGGCTGGCTTTCCAGGCACCTTCATCACCGAGTGGACGGATGGGAAAAAGACCTGCGAGGACTTCCTGAAAGACGAGGAGTCTTACCGCGCTGTAGCTGATAGGCTGGTCCAGATCACATATTACTACGGCTTCGATGGTTGGCTCATAAACATCGAAAACACTCTTAATGTGAGCACTGGGATATATTTCTTTTTGCATCATGATGTAAAACATTATATGGTGGAGGATAACTATCTGAAAGATACAAAAATAAATTGTTTGTTCTGGCATTGATCTAAAAGTCTGCATATTCTGACATTATATTGTTCACATTTTCTTCAGGGTTGAGGGTCACACTACCAAGCACACAAAGTCGTCCTAGCAAGCTAAGCATACGTTGATTTCTATCTCTCTGTCGCCCCCCGGTGGTAGGAGGTGGCAGTGAAGAACACCCCTCTGTTCCTGCGCTACCTGACGGACCAGGTCCACGAGCGGGTCCCTGGCAGCCTGGTGCTATGGTATGACAGCGTGCTGGTGGACGGCCAGCTCAAGTGGCAGAACGAACTCAACCAGTCCAACCGGTAGGTCGAAGGAACAAAGTCCTAAATAAGTCAGTTATTTAGAGGCTCTTGACACTTTCTGACAGAAAAATACTCTTCCCTGTCTCACTCCCTGTTTTTTCTCCTCGCTCTCTCTCTCTTCTCAGAGTGTTTTTCGATGCGTGCGATGGCATCTTCACCAACTACAACTGGACCGAGCAGAGTCTGGTTGGGATGGGGGCCTACTCTGCGGCCCAAGGCAGGCTGGCGGACATCTACGTGGGCGTGGATGTGTTCGCTAGGGGGGAGGTGGTAGGGGGGAAGTTTGAGACCAACAAGGTACGGGTCACCCGGGTGGCCAGCTGTGCGCTTGAGTGTTCATAAGAAGTGATTTTCTGAGAGGGTGTGTGTGCGCTAAAACTGCAATTTTTCCAGAGCTCAAACCTCTCTCTCTCTTCAGGCCCTGGAGTTGATTCGTAAACACAATCTGTCCACGGCCATCTTTGCTCCTGGATGGGTGTACGAGACCCTCTCCAACAAGACGGAGTTCCGCAATAACCAAGACAAGTGAGCTCACCGTTGTTGTAGCATGCAGCTCCCCAAATCAACTTTCATTGTTTCTAACCTACTGGATAGGACTGCAACAGACTGTTCATTGAAATCAATTATTCTTATTAATAAATGATTCCCTTTTTTTATTTTTTTACTGGGCATTCATGCTGTGGCATCACATCCTGTTTTCAGGTTCTGGGGTCTCCTGTCTGACTTCCTGTACATCCACCAACCGGCCTCTCCGCTTCCCTTCTTCTCGTCCTTCTGCCAGGGGTTTGGGATGAAACTTTACCGGAGGGGACAGGTACTGTGCATGAGGAAGGAAGGAGAAGCAACACACAAATACTGACGTCGCTTGAACGTGACAAAATGGCTGCCGATGTACACCAACAAGTGCCTGTTGTCATGCTCTTCCCTGTGCAGCCAGAGATGGAAGAGAGCTGGTTCAATCTGAACGGCCAGGAGCTGCAGCCCCTCTACTACAGGGAGGAGCTGGAGGGGGGGGGCTGGATGAGGACACGAGGCTGCCCCGAGGATGCCTGGAATGGGGGCTGCTCCCTGCTGGTGGAGGGCCTCCTCCCCTCCAGCCTCTCCAAAGTCTCTGCCAGGTAGGGAGGAGGCGATGTGTGTGTGTGTGTGTTTAAACAGTACAGGTACTTTATTGATGAATGCAAATTCTCTCCATTGTATCCTTTATTCTCCATACCATTTTATCCCTTCTCTTTACTGTTGTTGTGTCAAAATTGTGTTTTGCTGTGTGCCATACAATACTTCCTGTGTGAACTTTGTGGACTCTGGTGTGACCAGCTTCTCCCTCCTCCCCCCCCCCCCCCCCCCCCATCAGGATCTTCTCCCTCCACGTGCCACTGGCCTCCACCACGTTTGTTTCCCTCATCTACAAACCGTCTGCAGGGGTCACCGTGTCACTGGAGCTCAAGACCAGCGACGCGCCGCTCTGCACACAGGAGGGGGCCCAGGACATACTGAGTGAGTCGCGCACTCGATCTCCCGCTGGCTGGAGAGACTCTTAGTTCCAGCACGTACAAAACAGACAGCGTGTGTGTGTGTGTGTAGCCAGCAGCGTCCATCCAGAGGCTCTGCAGGAGGAGCACCAGTTGGTGAGGCAGTTCTCCCAGAGTTGTGGCCAGTGGAACCCAGAGGGCTGGACTGTGAGGTACTGTCCCTCCCTCACCTGCTAGCCTGCTAATCACGGCCTGCCTCACACCCTCCTGTGGTCTGCAGCAACATCATCTTGTCAGACTTCTACCTCAGTCCCCTATCCCATTCTCACCTGTACACAGCCTAATGTCACTCACGTGTGACTTATGTGTGAATTATCTTGATTTATTGTACTCGATCAATTTAGATTTGATCTGAAGCTCATCGTATATTTCCGGTATACGCCTTACTACTCCTGTCCCCTGGGGGGCGCTGTCTGCAGGTGTTCCCAGCTGCAGCTGAAGGGCTGCGCTCTGAAGGACGTGTGTGTGAGTGTGCGCCGGGAAGGGGAGGCTCAGGACACGCCTTTTTCCTGCAGGATTGGGGAGTTCATGGTGAGGCTCTCTCCACGTCCTCCGACACACACACACAGACACTTGTTCAAGTTTTTATCAAGGGGAAGGCGGCTCACTAGGTAAGGGCCCTGACCTAATGGAGGTGCCTGGGTTCGAATCCGATTCAGGCCAGTTCCTGCATGTCTTCCCCTTTCTCTCTCTTCCCGTTAATAAGTTGTGCCAACAAAAGGCCCCAAAAAAAGACAATGGAGTCAACTATTTTTTTTAGATCAAGATGACTCATCTGTGTCTCCTTGTCCTCTCTCCTCTTCCCAGGTCCTAGATGCCAACAGCTTCTCTGTTCCTCCCGACCCTGTCAAAGACCTGGGCCTGCACGACCTTGTCTGGCTGGCCAGCACCAACCCTGACGACTCCCCCCGCCTCGTCCTCAACGCCACCCTGCGCTGGTGCTACCCGGCCCAGCTGGTGCGCCACTTCCGGATTCACTGGCGCCGACTGAGGGGGCCTGACCCCCGGATCCCCCCCGGCCGGCTGGCTCTCGTGGGCCGGGCTCACGCGCCCCTGTTCCGCATGTCGGAGCTGGAGGTCCCCAGGCCCCCGGGTCTGCTGGAGCTGGTGGTGGAGCCGGTGACCAGGGAGGGCTTCCTGGTTCCGGAGACCCAGTGGGGCCGAATCAGTCTTAGCTACACAGCAGAGCAGGAGGCCGCGTCTCAATAGTCCAGAGTCGCTTCCTGCCCTGGTCAGCTGTGTTTGTCGTCAGTTTAAAGGTTGTGGTCCTGGTGGGTGCTTCAGTCAGGCAGATCGCTGTGTCTACTTGGGTGCTCTGATTTGCAGCTCAGTGCAACAGGAAGGAGTTGGGGCTTTGGATAGGGAAATACAATCAATGGATTGATTGAATGAGAGACATTTCCTCGTTCCTTGCCTTTATACAAGCCATGCAACACATCTTAAATATCGGTTTTAGTAATATGCATAAATGCACCAGAAATAGTGTGACAGTAAAGAGGAAAATTCCCAGTAAATTTCATCTGGTTATTTAATTAGGACATTTTCAATAGCAAAAGTGGTTTTAAATTTCTTTCATGAACTGGAAAAGCAGGAACATAAACATTAAACATGAATATAAAACATTTTTTTAATAAATGTTCCTAATGGAAACTGCATGATAATGACTAGCCTTATCACACAACAGAGTTTATACCCTTTACTTCAAGGATCAGAAAAAGTCTTGTGATTGTATTCCCATCAACTCTGGGACAAGTTGCAGCACTTCAAACACAAAAATGCATGAATGGATGTAATAATTAAAAAAAATGAAATATTCAGTGTTATTGTTTAACTATTTAGATTTGTCTTTTGGTTTTAGTATGAAACAGCCATTATTTAAAAAAAAAAAGTATTGTTTTTTAAGTTGACAAAAAACAATCACTTATGAGGAAAGTCCATGAGCATCCATCTTAAGAAACTACCTTCTGAGATTTGGTATTGATCAGTATAGTGAATACAGTCTGCTGTATAGAACAGAATGCTGTTGGTGGTGATTTGTCTTGATTGTCTAAAAACTGATGGAGAGCCATTCCAGCTGGCATCAGTGTTCGTGTGTGTGTGTGTGAGGGAGAGAGAGAGGATCAGTCCTGCTGGGTCACCATCTTCAGCATCTGTAAGGCCATGGGTCCCTGGTCTGATGGGATCTGTCATAAATATTACAAAAGGAGAACATCTGTCAAAAAATGCCACTCGACAATATATATATATATATATAGATTTATATATCTTCTTGTAATAAAAACAATTCAAACTGCCAACGGTCCTTAACCCTGAGAATACTGTCTGTTAAAAGTTGCATCCAGGCCGGCCCCCTTTACCATGTGTCCTGCCTTCAGGATCCAGTAGAAGGAGAAGTTCTTGTAGGTCTTACAGAAGGCTCCAGTCACCCCCGGGGACTCAGGGTCATCCAAAGGCGTCCATTTCAGCTTGTTGAACCCTTGTAGACCCGCCCACTTCAGCTTCTTCACCCATTCCTCCTGACCTGCGCCAATCAACGCACACAACCAATCAGGGATTAGTCGGTGAGCGGTCATGTCAACTTTGTGCTTTCCTCATATCAAATCATTTATTGATGCATTAGTCAATAGACTGAACTGGACATCTCATCATGTCTATGTCACAATCTATTTGAAGGAAGTATTTTTGATAACATGAACAACGAAATATTGTCTAACTGGACCAGCAGCTGTAAGGTGAATGAGAGTGCTTCTGGCAGACAGTCCCATACCCATGGTGTCCACAATAAGGTCCAGTTGACCGTTGTAGACGGTGACGTTCACCCCAGCGTCCAGCAGCTGGTCAACAATGTCCACCACGGGCCTCATGAAGTCTCCGGCCATGCTGCTGAACACATCCTCTGCCTGGCCTGGGAGGACGAAGACAGAGGAGGAAATAATCGGATAAATTAGAAAACGACTGGCACACCACGAAGTGAACCCGAGATGTTCTTATACCGTGTTTGTGTTTCATTCTTCAACTATGATGGTAGAACCTAAACATGATCCACTTCTTTGCGGAGCAGTACGGTACCTCCCCAGGTGACGTTCTGAGGGACGATCCCCAGCTTCTTCCGGATTGGTCCATTCATCAGCTGATCAAGTGATTGGCGGTGGAGGGGGCGAATATGGCGGCGCATCAGCATGGCTGAAGGAATAAACACAAGTAAAATGAATATAAAAGAATGTTATGTTATGATGATAAACAGAAAATATGGGAAATTTCCCTGCTTGGAGAAGATGTGGGATACAAGATTCACACCAATAGACTTAGAATAATCTAACGACAACATTTGGGAAACTCACTGATGAATCCTTCTCCTGCAACAGAGGTCATTTTCTCATCAGGGTCCTGGGTGAGGATGTTGTAGAAGTTGACTCCATTTGTGTTCTGAAATCAGCGGAGACAATACAAGGACAGAAATTACACTTTGAATCTTTATGATGGCTGAAACGACAGATCCCGGCATGCATAATCACAACATACATTACCAGTCAAAAGTTTTCCCACATTTTCCCATTTTGACTGGTGCTGTACACCTATATGCATCGTATGCCTCACTATACAAGATGGGTGGACTTGACTTGTATCGAACTAGACTCTCTCTGGACTAGTCAAAATGGCGTACGGTTGTGTTAGTGTGACTGACCTGCTCCACCACCGTCTCTGTGACCGACCACAGCTCTGTGGCCTTCTGGTAGAGGCCCTGCTCCACCGCCTGCTTCACCGCCTCCGCCGCACCCGTCACCTCTTTCAGGCCGAAGTCATCCAGCAGGGACTGGGCAGGGGACACATTACAGTCAGTCATGTAAAGCACTTTGAGCTGCAGTTCTTGTATGCAATGTGCTATATCAATAAAGACTTATTAGTAGGGACACAACTACGTTACCCAGAATGCACTGCCTATTCTAGCTACATCACTTCATTGTTTACCGTCCCCAGGCTGTAGTCATTTAGCAGAGATTGGAGTTGGATGTGTTGCTAGTTCTACTAAGCTATGCTTAAAAGGTCAGTTCTGTGGGTAACACTACAGTGTCAGCTTGACCAGATTAACCAGCCACTTGGCAGAAGAACTATAGTAAACAGAAGGATTTCACATCACATGATAGTCTTTAAAATAAACATGTAGCACTAGCAATCTTACTAGTGTGTGTCTGTGTGTGTGTGTGTGTGAGAGAGAGAGCTGTACTCACCGTGGTGTAGAGATAAGGCCCCCAGGTCATCACAGAATCTGCAAATAAGAGAAGTTGCATCACTATGCCATCACATCACATGACAGCTTGAGTAGCCCAGTGAGGACTACTGTGGTAGGAACACATTAGCCAGACTGACTTTGGCCGGGGTGCTATAACTGTCTATCCATGCAGAAAAACGGCTGTGCCAGGCTGAAGTTTTGAACGTGGACGTAAACGGCACTGTTAAGTTTATATGGTCATATGATACTCAGTAGTCAAAAGTAAGCACTTCATCTGATGTTATGAAGACAGTCTCGTATGGACATTAAAAAGTCAATGGGGCAATTAGAGTATGATGATCCAGGTTTTGGCGATTCTTCTAAGTAATGTGCATTCTCTTCTTCTGTCACTGTCTCTGTCTGTGGTGCGAAAGGGATATAGTCAGATGTTCCACGAAGGCATTACTAGATGTTCTAGGTAGGGGTTGTTTCCATACTGGGGAGTCAGGTGGCTGAGCGGTGAGAGAATCGGGCTAGTAATCCGAAGGTTGCCAGTTCGATTCCCGGTCATGCCAACTGACGCTGTGTCCTTGGGCAAGACACTTCACCCTACTTGCCTCGGGGGAATGTCCCTGTCCTTACTGTAAGTCGCTCTGGATAAGAGCGTCTGCTAAATGACTAAATGTAAATGTATACTGACCCAGCGGTGATATCCAGGAGTCACCAAGGGCAACGCCAGCAAAATTACATTTCAACGTCCCTTTTTGGATGGCCTGAAAATACAAATGTGACACACATATCACACACACAGCTGATTGGTGTGGGTGTATATTTCGGGTGTATATTTCAGGAAGTCAGAACTCATTTCGGCACCATAACATCAAAGTTTCCCTCCGTGTAAAGCTCAGTCTGTCACATGACAGTGAATATCTAGTCTTGACACTCAGACAAAACATGTCCAAACATGTGACTCACACCTGTAAAATCTCCAGGACTTTACTGCCAGTTGGCAACAGCTCAGCATTACCTTGGTGAGTTCCAACGAGATGGCAGCAGCCATTTTCCCTCCGTAGGACTCAGAGAAGATGTAGAAGGGAATTGCCTGCAGAAGAGAATCAAGTCAGACTAAGAAGGATTGACACAACACCAGTCGGGGCACAGCATCCATATTTACTATTAACATTTAGTCATTTAGCAGACGCTCTTATCCAGAGCGACTTACAGTAAGTACAGGGACATTCCCCCCGAGGCAAGTAGGGTGAAGTGTCTTGCCCAAGGACAAGTCTTTTTTTTTTTGCACGGCCGGGAATCGAACCAGCGACCTTCTGATTACTAGCCCGATTCTCTAACCGCTCAGCCACGTGACTATTTACGTCAATCCATGTTCCTGGAGACTTACCACCCCACCTATGGATGGTGGTTCTGTAAGAATAGTCAGGCCCTGCTCTACCAAAGACCAGATATCCATAGTGGCTTGTGCTGCTGTATCCATTATCAATCTGGCAAAAAATACAGTTTACAATGTACTGCTCCTAACCTACCTGGAAGTCTTTGTTCTTAGCAAAGAATTGCTTGAGCAGGACCAGCATATCTGAGGCGACTGTGGCCACGTCGGTGGCGTACGAGTCAGGCTGGTCAGTGTAGCTGAAGCCGGTCCCTACCGGGTTATCCACAAACAGCACACTGGAGGTTTGGACCTGTAGGACAACACAGTGTTGTAACGACCAGGAAGTGATGTCAAAAATGTACTGTGATGACAGCTATGTCCAGATGGTTGAGCATTACCCAGCTGGTTTTCCTGGGCTGCAGGTCCCTGTCAAGGGGTCCAATCTCCTCGAAGTTCCCAAAGCCACTGCCAGAACCTCCTGGACCGCCCTGGGGACGAGACAGGGGAAACCCAAACCAACGTTTGCAATAAATGAATACCAAATCATCTATCTATTCAGAGAAGCAAGGTAACATGCTGGGCTTCGTTCTGTGACCCACCTGCAGCCACATCACAAGAGGGAGTTCAGTGTAACTTGCGGAAGGGCTGTCAGCGTAGTACAGCCACCAGAACATGTGGGCTCCCTCGCGGACATCCACATAGCCCCAAGTCTCTTTGGCTTGTACGGGATTCGACAGCCCTGTGTGGAAGATCACGTGATCATCTTTAATCAGTACAGTTGGCTATTCGGGTAGACGTCCGTCAGGTATACTGGATGTTCACTATCGGTCATGTTCCCCCCAAAAATATGCGAAAACTAATGAGAAGAACTGGGACCCTTTTCATTAGATCATAGCTACAGTACAACCCTAACAAAAAGTTAACCTCAGAAGTTAACCTCTAATTTCTAGCTATGTAAATTAGCCTCAAATGTCCCTAAACATCGTATTTAATGGATACATCAAATTACTTCTTACCAGCATCAATGACCAAGATGATCGCCACAACAATGCCCCACAAGCTTGCTTTTGACGACCCCATTGTCTCAGCCAAGATGACAACAACGTCGATTGCTACCGGGCGTGAAACTGATGGTACTGAGGAATGGGAACTCTAGTCATATGATCAGACGAACAGCTGACCGAAACAGTAGGTGCGCACGTTTTATATCTCAGTGTACTCCGAATAGGCGGAGATTTAACTTTTGAATTTCATCAGTGTAAAAAAGCAAAATACCGCCCTCCCAGGCAGCAATGTATAGATCCACATGAGATTGTCTGGATGTATTTCAAAATAAAAGTTCCCCATGTGGTACAGGGGGGTCACAAGAGCGAGATATAGATATTTTAAGAGTGGTTTGAGAGAGTTTTTATTGTCTAATGTAGATCTCGTATTTATGTAAATTCTGAAATTATGTAGGTTTAGGCTTAGTATGCCCTAGTAAATATGTGATTTAATTCCACTCCGAGCCAACAGGGGACAGTAAGCTTGAACACCCTACATGAGACTGGCAAAGTTTTGTTAGCGCGAGCTCCTCAAACTCAACACCGGGTCGCACGTTTCGTGCAGTGTGAGACAGCAATGGCATCCTCAAGTGTTAATTCAATACGAGTTCGACTGTACTTTGATTATCCGCCACCTGCTGTACCCGACTGTCGTATGTGTTGGGTGCTTGTAGACCTAAATAAATGCCGGGTGGTTGCGGATCTTGCCAGCATAATACGAGAGAAGTTTGACTTCAGCCGTAAAAACGTCTTGAACTTGTACATTGAGGACTGTTACCTGCCTCATACAGAGAGCATTTACGTGGTCCGCGATAACGACAGCATCAGGTACGTTCAGGTTTCCATATTGAGATCTAGCTTGATCCATGTCCTGCGAAACGTAATAAAGATGGTGGGTAGCTTGTCCAACAATAACTATATATTGGAACGAAGACCAAGGCCTACCTAAAATAATGCGTATATCTTCATGACATGATCTGCTAACTCATCTCATATCGTTTCCCACAGTATTGTATGAACCTTTCTGTCCTGTGTTTGGTGACAGGGTGAGAGTGGACAGGCTGACTCCGGTGAGTGGTCTGGAAGCCAGCTGTCCCTCCACTGCTGGTGGAAACGCCAAGAAGAGAGGGAGAGAAGCAGAAGAGGAAGAACCGACCGAGAATGGAGTTAGTGTGCCGTGGAAGACAAAGAAGAAAAAGAAGAAACACGACAAGAGCCAAGAGAGGGAGTCCACCCAGACTGCAGACAATGACAGGAATAAAGAAAAGAAGAAAAAGAAGAAAGAAAAGAAGGGAAAGGAGGGAGGGGAGAATCTGGTCTCTACCCCCACCAAAGCTCCCTCAACCACCGTTTCCCAGCCTGGCAAAAGTACCAAGAAGGCCCAAGCAGCTCCCATACCAGCTCCCGTCAACAGAAAAGTGTCCACAACCAGACAAAATGTCTCCACAGATTCAAGTGACAGTAGCACGGAGGAGGAAGAGGCTCCCAAAAAGACACCCACGCAAAAACCGCCCTCCAAAACACCCTCCACTTTAACCCCTACTGCCACGAAAGACATTCCAAAAGCGAAAACACCTGCTACCAAACCCCCTCCGCCTCCCCCATCATCTTCATCTGAGACAGATTCCTCCTCGGATGAAGCAGCCTCCAGCAAGGCACCAGCCAAACCCCCACCTAAAAAAACTCCTTTACCCAAACCCACTTCCTCCCCTGCTAACACCATACCCTCAAGCCCTATAGCGGGCACCAAGAACAAACTCACTCCTTCAGGGCCGCAGTCGCTTGGTCCACCTCCTCAAACGACAAACTCTTCCCATTTAGCCAACGGGTCCACTCAGCAGTCCAAGAAGGTTCCAGAAAAGCCTGGTTGTTCTGACTCGGACAGCAGCAGTGAGGATGAGATCAGACTGGTTATCAAACGTCCAACCCAGGGTGGGATGGGTCTGGCTGTCGCACCTGCCGTGGGTGACCCCTCCTCAGCCTCCAGGGGTAGGGGTAGGGGGAGCCCGAGTGGTGGGGAGAGGGGACGGTGGAACCCTAGGGGTGGGGGTAGACCGGGCAGGGGTGCCCTGGGACAGGGTAGAGGTGGTGGAGAGCAAAATGGAGGGCGAGGCTTCTCTTTTAACTACGAGGATTCACAGCAGCAACAGAAGCCATCTTATCACAGTGATTTACTGACAAACAGATCTGTGGTTTCCCAGGTATGCCATTTTTCCTGACTGAGATTCTTCCTATTATATGAATAGTGTAATGTGAAGAAACGTCCATCAGGATGACATATTATTGCTAATGAGGTCTGGTCATTAGGGAAAATGATTTGACTTTGCTCCAACTTGTTTAAATGAACATATCTATCCATGTTGACGTACATTTTTTTGTTTTTGCTCGTAGAACCCTGTCGCTAGCGACCCCAAGCGGGACTACAGTACCTTGCCTCTCCTAGCTGCTCCTCCCCCGGTGGGACAGAAGATCGCCTTCAAGGTACGACAGCCAGGGGGCGCTAGACCAACAGTCACCGCACACTCACACACCTCATTAGGTGCATGCTCCAGTTCCCCTGCGTGTCCACTACAGCGGAGCGGGCGGCACCTCGGCTTCCAATTCATTTTCAATGAAACACCTCCCACAATGCCCTAAGCGAGAGTCAACGCCCGGTTTCATTGAAAATGAATTGGACGCCGAGGTGCCAACCGCTCCGCTGTAGTGGACACGCAGCCTTAGAGCAGTGGGACCTCTCAGGGACCTCTGTCCTGCATGTTTTAGATGTTTCACACACCTGATTCAAATGATTGAGTCGTTATCTAGCTCAGCAGAAGCCTGATAACAACCATTCATTTGAATCAGGTGTGTTGGAGCAGGGAAACATCTAAAACATGCAGGGCAGAGGTTCTAAGAACCAGGGTTGGGAACCACTGAGTTAGA